>NC_092115.1:6812209-7082209 GCF_045679555.1 Salvelinus alpinus | reverse complement strand
GCATCAACATGGAAGTCACACATACGCCCAGGTAGTGAGCGGGCAAACAGGCCCAACCCCCACTCTTACACTCGCCCAAGCCAACGGCATGTACCAGATGCTCAGCAGGCTCTGCTCACACTTACTGGCCTGAGGCCAAACCCCGACCAACAACATTGGACACTTTATGGAACAAAAAGCCTTCACTATATCATCCTGGAATATCCAAGGTCTGAGGTCATCTGCCTTTGGCCTAAAGAGCAGGAACCCGGACTTCACCAAAGAAATCGGTAATGCAGACATTGTCATCCTGCAAGAAACATGGTATAGAGGAGACGGACCCACTGGTTGCCCTCTAGGTTACAGAGAGCTGGTAGTCCCATCCACCAAACTACCAGGTGTGAAACAGGGAAGGGACTCAGGGGGAATGCTAATTTGGTATAGAGCAGACCTAACTCACTCCATTAAATTAATCAAAACAGGAACATTTTACATTTGGCTAGAAATTCAAAAGGAAATTATCTTAACAGAGAAAAATGTCCTCCTGTGTGCTACCTATATCCCCCCACTAGAATCCCCATACTTTAATGAAGACAGCTTCTCCATCCTGGAGGGGGAAATCAATAATTTCCAGGCCCAGGGACATGTATTAGTCTGTGGCGACCTAAATGCCAGAACTGGACAGGAACCTGACACCCTCAGCACACAGGGGGACAAACACCTACCTGGAGGTGACAGCATTCCCTCCCCCATATGCCCACCTAGGCACAACTATGACAACATAACCAACAAAAACGGGTCACAACTCCTGCAGCTCTGTCGCACGCTGGGTATGTACATAGTCAATGGTAGGCTTCGAGGGGACTCCTATGGTAGGTACACCTATAGCTCATCTCTTGGCAGTAGCACTGTAGACTACTTTATCACTGACCTCAACCCAGAGTCTCTCAGAGCGTTCACAGTCAGCCCACTGACACCCCTATCAGACCACAGCAAAATCACAGTCTACTTGAACAGAGCAATACTCAATCATGAGGCATCAAAGCCAAAGGAACTGAGTAACATTAAGAAATGCTATAGATGGAAGGAATGCAGTTTGGAAACCTACCAAAAAACAATTAGGCAACAGCAAATTCAATCCCTTTTAGACAACTTCCTGGGTAAAACGTTCCACTGCAATAGTGAAGGTGTAAACTTGGCAGTAGAAAATCTTAACAGTATTTTTGACCTCTCAGCTTCCCTATCAAATCTAAAAATCTCAAATAGAAAACCGAAGAAAATGAACAACAATGACAAATGGTTTGATAAAGAATGCAAAAATCTAAGAAATAAATTGAGAAACCTGTCCAACCAAAAACATAGAGACCCGGAAAACCTGAGTCTACGCCTTCACTATGGTGAATCACTAAAACAATACAGAAATACACTACGGAAAAAGAAGGAACAGCACGTCAGAAATCAGCTCAATGTAATTGAAGAATCCATAGACTCTAACCAATTCTGGGAAAATTGGAAAACACTAAACAAACAACAACACGAAGAATTATCTATCCAAAATGGAGATGTATGGGTAAACCACTTCTCCAATCTTTTTGGCTCTATAACAAAGAATAAAGAGCAAAAACATATACATGATCAAATACAAATCCTAGAATCAACTATTAAAGACTACCAGAACCCACTGGATTCTCCAATTACCTTGAATGAGTTACAGGACAAAATAAAAACCCTCCAACCCAAAAAGGCCTGTGGTGTTGATGGTATCCTTAATGAAATGATCAAATATACAGACAACAAATTCCAATTGGCTATATTAAAACTCTTTAACATCGTCCTTAGCTCTGGCATCTTCCCCAATATTTGGAACCAAGGACTGATCACCCCAATCCACAAAAGTGGAGACAAATTTGACCCCAATAACTACCGTGGAATATGCGTCAACAGTAACCTTGGGAAAATACTCTGCATTATCATTAACAGCAGACTCGTACATTTCCTCAATGAAAACAATGTACTGAGCAAATGTCAAATTGGCTTTTTACCAAATTACCGTACAACAGACCATGTATTCACCCTACACACCCTAATTGACAACCAAACAAACCAAAACAAAGGCAAAGTCTTCTCATGCTTTGTTGATTTCAAAAAAGCCTTCGACTCAATTTGGCATGAGGGTCTGCTATACAAATTGATGGAAAGTGGTGTTGGGGGTAAAACATACGACATCATAAAATCCATGTACACAAACAACAAGTGTGCGGTTAAAATTGGCAAAAAACACACACATTTCTTCACACAGGGTCGTGGGGTGAGACAGGGATGCAGCTTAAGCCCCACCCTCTTCAACATATATATCAACGAATTGGCGCGGGCACTAGAACAGTCTGCAGCACCCGGTCTCACCCTACTAGAATCTGAAGTCAAATGTCTACTGTTTGCTGATGATCTGGTGCTTCTGTCACCAACCAAGGAGGGCCTACAGCAGCACCTAGATCTTCTGCACAGATTCTGTCAGACCTGGGCCCTGACAGTAAATCTCAGTAAGACCAAAATAATGGTGTTCCAAAAAAGGTCCAGTCGCCAGGACCACAAATTCCATCTAGACACCGTTGCCCTAGAGCACACAAAAAACTATACATACCTCGGCCTAAACATCAGCACCACAGGTAGCTTCCACAGAGCTGTGAACGATCTGAGAGACAAGGCAAGAAGGGCATTCTATGCCATCAAAAGGAACATAAATTTCAACATACCAATTAGGATCTGGCTAAAAATACTTGAATCAGTCATAGAGCCCATTGCCCTTTATGGTTGTGAGGTCTGGGGTCCGCTCACCAACCAAGATTTCACAAAATGGGACAAACACCAAATTGAGACTCTGCATGCAGAATTCTGCAAAAATATCCTCCGTGTACAACGTAGAACACCAAATAATGCATGCAGAGCAGAATTAGGCCGATACCCACTAATTATCAAAATCCAGAAAAGAGCCGTTAAATTCTACAACCACCTAAAAGGAAGCGATTCCCAAACCTTTCATAACAAAGCCATCACCTACAGAGAGATGAACCTGGAGAAGAGTCCCCTAAGCAAGCTGGTCCTAGGGCTCTGTTCACAAACACAAACACACCCCACAGAGCCCCAGGACAACAGCACAATTAGACCCAACCAAATCATGAGAAAACAAAACGATAATTACTTGACACATTGGAAAGAATTAACAAAAAAACAGAGCAAACTAGAATGCTATTTGGCCCTAAACAGAGAGTATACAGTGGCAGAATACCTAACCACTGTGACTGACCCAAACTTAAGGAAAGCTTTGACTATGTACAGACTCAGTGAGCATAGCCTTGCTATTGAGAAAGGCCGCCGTAGGCAGACATGGCTCTCAAGAGAAGACAGGCTATGTGCTCACTGCCCACAAAATGAGGTGGAAACTGAGCTGCACTTCCTAACCTCCTGCCCAATGTATGACCATATTAGAGAGACATATTTCCCTCAGATTACACAGATCCACAAAGAATTCGAAAACAAATCCAATTTTGATAAAATCCCATATCTACTGGGTGAAATTCCACAGTGTGCCATCACAGCAGCAAGATTTGTGACCTGTTGCCACAAGAAAAGGGCAACCAGTGAAGAACAAACACCATTGTAAATACAACCCATATTTATGTTTATTTATTTTAACTTGTGTGCTTTAACCATTTGTACATTGTTACAACACTGCATATATATAATATGACATTTGTAATGTCTTTATTGTTTTGAAACGTCTGTATGTGTAATGTTTACTGTTAATTTGTATTGTTTATTTCACTTTTGTGTATTATCTACCTCACTTGCTTTGGCAATGTTAACACATGTTTCCCATGCCAATAAAGCCCCTTGAATTGAATTGAATTGAATTGAGAGACAGAGAGCGACAGAGAGAGAGAGAGAGAGAGAGAGAGAGAGAGAGAGAGAGAGAGAGAGAGAGAGAGAGAGAGAAAGAGAGACAGAGGACATATACTTCACATACAAGGTAAAACCCCAAACAATGTATGCAGAGCATAATTAGGATGATACCCACTAGTTATCAAATCTAGAAAAGAGCTGTTCAATTTTACAGCCACCTAAACAGTTACCCAAACATTACACCACAAAGCCCTCACCTACAGAGAGATAAACCTGGAGAAGAATCACCTCAGCCAGCTGGTTCTGGGACTCTGTTCACAAACACAAACAGACCCCCACAGAGCCTCAGGCCAGCAACATAATTAGACACAAATTATAAGAAAGCAAAAATATAACTATTTGAAATCAAACAAAAAATGTAGCAAATTGGAATGTTATCTGGCCCTAAACAGAGAGTACACAGTGGAATTATTTTTTAAACTGAGCTACACTTCCTATCCTCCTGGCAAATATAAGAGCACATTAGAAACACATATTTCACACAGACTCACAAATAATTTGATAACAAATCCAACATTGATAAACTCCCATATCTGTCAGGTGAAATACTACAGTGTACCAACACAGCAGCAAGATGTGTGGCTCACTGCCATTAGAAAAGGGCAACCAGTGGAAGACAAACAACATTGTAAACACCACCAATACTTCTGTTTATTTATCTTCCCCTACTATTTCTACGACAACTATTTGCACATTCCAAAAAAACTGTACATAGCTGCTAATATAACACTCGACATGTCTTTATCTTTTTGAAACCTTTAGTTCATTTTGTTTCCTTCTTATTTCACTTTCTTTGGTAACATAACATATGTTTTCCATACAAATTAGGTCCATTTGAATGTAATTTAATTGAGAGAGAGGGGGAGCGAGAGAAAGAGAGAGAGAGAGAGCAAGAGAGAGAGAGACACTTCCTAACCTCCTGCCAAATGCATTAGCGACACGTATTTCCCTGAAAGAATTTGAAAACAAACTCAATTTTGATAAACGCTCATATCTATTGGGTGAAATACCAGTGTGCCCTCCCAGCTGCATGACGTGTGAGCTGTTGCCACAAGAAAAGGGCAACCAGTGAAGAACAAACACCATTGTAAATACAACCCATATTTACGTTTATTTATTTTCCTTTATGTACTTTAACTCTTTGCAAATAATATTACATTTGAAATGTTTTTATTCTATTGGACCTTTTGTGAATGTAATGTTTACTGTTCATTTTTGTTGTTTATTTCACTTTTGGTTTATTATCTACGTCACTCGCTTTGACAATTTTAACATGTTTACCATGCCAGTAAAGCCCTTAAATTGAAATTGAATTGAAAATTGAGAGAAAGCGAGCGAGAAAGAGAGAGAGAGAGATAGAGAGAGAGAGAAGAAGAGAGAGAGAAAGAGAGAGAGAGAGAAGGAGAGATTTTTATTGAAATTGAATTGAAAGAGAGGAAGATAGAGAGAGAGAGAGGAAGAGAGCGAAGCTTGTTCACTTCAGGGATTCCTGACGAAATCCATTAATATTTCTATGTGTTTGTGTTTAGTATTGTTACTGTATACATCATGGAGAGACCTTTCCTCCCCTCTTTTCTTACTCATCAAAGAGGGGAGGAAACAGGGGAGGAAAGAGGAGAGGAAATAGGGGAGGAAAGAGGGGAGGAAAGAGGAGAGGAAATAGGGGAGGAAAGAGGAGAGGAAAGAGGAGGTACTGAAAATAGGGCAGATGTTCTTTTGGGGAGGACTCTAGGAGAGAGGCAGACAGACACAGACAGTCCCATGGGGCCTTACAGCACAACATGGCTGACAGGGTACGGCAAAATAAAGACAGGTAGTATTGTTCTCTCAGGGCTGGATTCAGAAGTTTAAAAAATACATTTTGTCTCTGTCTTAAATGGTACTCTCAGAGATTCAGATTGTATAATAGTCACATGTACAGGGTTGCAGGTGTAATTGCAGGGGTATAATAGTCACATGTACTGGGTTGCAGGTGTAATTGTGGGGTATAATAGTCACATGTACAGGGTTGCAGGTGTAATTGTGGGGTATAATAGTCACATGTACAGGGTTGCAGGTGTAATTGTGGGGTATAATAGTCACATGTACTGGGTTGCAGGTGTATTTGTGGGGTATAATAGTCACATGTACTGGGTTGCAGGTGTAATTGCAGGGTATAATAGTCACATGTGCTGGGTTGCAGGTGTATTTGTGGGGTATAATAGTCACATGTACAGGGTTGCAGGTGTAATTGTGGGGTATAATAGTCACATGTACTGGGTTGCAAGTGTAATTGTGGGGTATAATAGTCACATGTGCAGGGTTGCAGGTGTATTTGTGGGGTATAATAGTCACATGTACTGGGTTGCAGGTGTAATTGTGGGGTATAATAGTCACATGTACTGGGTTGCAGGTGTAATTGTGGGGTATAATAGTCACATGTACTGGGTTGCAGGTGTATTTGTGGGGTATAATAGTCACATGTACAGGGTTGCAGGTGTAATTGTGGGGTATAATAGTCACATGTGCTGGGTTGCAGGTGTAATTGTGGGGTATAATAGTCACATGTACAGGGTTGCAGGTGTAATTGTGGGGTATAATAGTCACATGTACAGGGTTGCAGGTGTAATTGTGGGGTATAATAGTCACATGTGCAGGGTTGCAGGTGTAATTGTGGGGTATAATAGTCACATGTGCAGGGTTGCAGGTGTATTTGTGGGGTATAATAGTCACATGTACTGGGTTGCAGGTGTAATTGTGGGGTATAATAGTCACATGTACTGGGTTGCAGGTGTAATTGTGGGGTATAATAGTCACATGTACTGGGTTGCAAGTGTAATTGTGGGGTATAATAGTCACATGTGCAGGGTTGCAGGTGTATTTGTGGGGTATAATAGTCACATGTACTGGGTTGCAGGTGTAATTGTGGGGTATAATAGTCACATGTACTGGGTTGCAGGTGTAATTGTGGGGTATAATAGTCACATGTACTGGGTTGCAGGTGTAATTGTGGGGTATAATAGTCACATGTACTGGGTTGCAGGTGTAATTGTGGGGTATAATAGTCACATGTACTGGGTTGCAGGTGTATTTGTGGGGTATAATAGTCACATGTACTGGGTTGCAGGTGTAATTGTGGGGTATAATAGTCACATGTGCAGGGTTGCAGGTGTATTTGTGGGGTATAATAGTCACATGTACTGGGTTGCAGGTGTAATTGTGGGGTATAATAGTCACATGTACTGGGTTGCAGGTGTAATTGTGGGGTATAATAGTCACATGTACTGGGTTGCAGGTGTAATTGTGGGGTATAATAGTCACATGTACAGGGTTGCAGGTGTAATTGTGGGGTATAATAGTCACATGTACTGGGTTGCAGGTGTAATTGTGGGGTATAATAGTCACATGTACTGGGTTGCAGGTGTAATTGTGGGGTATAATAGTCACATGTACTGGGTTGCAGGTGTAATTGTGGGGTATAATAGTCACATGTACTGGGTTGCAGGTGTAATTGCAGGGTATAATAGTCACATGTACAGGGTTGCAGGTGTAATTGTGGGGTATTAGAATCACATGTACAGGGTTGCAGGTGTAATTGTGGGGTATTAGAATCACATGTACTGGGTTGCAGGTGTAATTGCAGGGTATAATAGTCACATGTACAGGGTTGCAGGTGTAATTGTGGGGTATAATAGTCACATGTACTGGGTTGCAGGTGTAATTGTGGGGTATAATAGTCACATGTACTGGGTTGCAGGTGTAATTGTGGGGTATAATAGTCACATGTACTGGGTTGCAGGTGTAATTGTGGGGTATAATAGTCACATGTACTGGGTTGCAGGTGTAATTGTGGGGTATAATAGTCACATGTACTGGGTTGCAGGTGTAATTGCAGGGTATAATAGTCACATGTACAGGGTTGCAGGTGTAATTGTGGGGTATTAGAATCACATGTACAGGGTTGCAGGTGTAATTGTGGGGTATTAGAATCACATGTACTGGGTTGCAGGTGTAATTGCCGGGTATAATAGTCACATGTACAGGGTTGCAGGTGTAATTGCCGGGTATAATAGTCACATGTACAGGGGTTATCATGTAGTCATGTAGTCTACATTCATATATGTATGTAGACTACATGGTACTACTATATGTATGTATACTACATGGTAGTACTCTATGTATGTAGACTACATGGTAGTACTCTATGTATGTAGACTACATGGTATACTCTATGTATGTAGACTACATGGTACTACTCTATGTATGTAGACTACATGGTATACTCTATGTATGTAACTACATGGTAGTACTCTATGTATGTAGACTACATGGTAATACTATATGTATGTAGACTACATGGTACTACTCTATGTATGTAGACTACATGGTATACTCTATGTATGTACTACATGGTAGTACTCTATGTATGTAGATTACATGGTACTACTCTATGTATGTAGACTACATGGTAATACTATATGTATGTAGACTACATGGTACTACTCTATGTATGTAGACTACATGGTATACTCTATGTATGTAACTACATGGTAGTACTCTATGTATGTAACTACATGGTAGTACTCTATGTATGTAGACTACATGGTACTACTCTATGTATGTAGACTACATGGTATACTCTATGTAGGTAACTACATGGTAGTACTCTATGTATGTAGACTACATGGTATACTCTATGTATGTAACTACATGGTAGTACTCTATGTATGTAGACTACATGGTACTACTCTATGTATGTAGACTACATGGTACTACTCTATGTATGTAGACTACATGGTACTACTCTATGTATGTAGACTACATGGTACTACTCTATGAATGTATGTAGTATGTGTTAGTAGAGTTTGTTTGTGTAGATTGTATTAGTAGTGTGTATAGAGTATGTGTTAGTAGAAAATGTGTTAGTAGAGTATATGTTAGTGTAGTATGTATTAGCATAGTATATATTAGTATAGGTTGTGTGCATATAGTATGTATTAGTAGAGTATGCGATAATATAGTATGTATTAGTATAGTATGTGTTAGTAGAGTGTGTATTACGAGAGTATGTGTTAGTATATTATGTACTAGCATATTACGTGCTAGTAGAGTATGTGTTAGTAGATTATGTATTAGTAGAGTATGTGTGTATAGAGTATGTATTAGTAGAGTATGTGATAATATAGTATGTATTAATATAGTATATATTAGTAGAGTATGTGTGTATAGACTATGCATTAGTAGAGTGTGTGTGTATAGATCATGTATTAGTAGAGTATGTGTGTATAGACTATGCATTAGTAGAGTATGTGTGTATAGATCATGTATTAGTAGAGTGTGTACTTGCAGAGTTTGCATTAGTACTGTATGTGTTGGTGTAGTATGTTTTGGTATAGTATGTGTTAGTAGAGTGTTTGTGTACAGATTATGTATTAGTATAGTATGTATTCGCATAGTACATATTAGTAGAGTATGTGTTGGTATAGTATTGGTTGGTAGTATGTGTTGGTGGAGTATGTGTTAGTAGTGTATGTATTAATGGAGTATGCATTAGTGGATTATGTATTAGCAGAGTATGTATTAGTGAGTAGAGTGTTAGTAGAGTGTGTGACAGTAGAGTATGTGTTAGTAGAGTGTGTGATAGTAGAGTATGTGTCAGTAGAGTGTGTGATAGTAGAGTATGTATTAGTATAGTAAGTGTGTATAGAGTATGTGTTAGCAGAGTATGTATTAGCAGAGTATGTGTTAGTAGAGTATGTATTAGTAGAGTGTGTGTTAGTAGAGTGTACGATAGTAGCGTATGTGTTACTAGAGCCTGAGGGCACACGTTGTGTTGTAAAATCTGTGAATTATGTTTTAATCATTTTTTAAATGGTAGAAACTGCCTGATTTTTGCTGGACCCCAGGAAGAGTAGCTGCTGCCTTGGCTAATGGGGATCGATAATACATAAATGAAAAAAATGTGTATAGTATGTATTAGTAAAGTAAGTATTTGTATAGTGTGTATTAGTATAGTATGTGTATATAGAGTATGTATTATAGTGGAGTATATATTCGTAGAGTATGTGTGTATAGAGTATGCATTAGTAGAGTGTGTATTCGTAGAGCAAGTGTTAGTAGAGTATGTATTAGTTGAGTATGTATTAGTAGAGTACGTATTCATAGAGGGGGTATCGGGGGAAAAAACATATGACATTATAAAATGTATGTACACAAACAACAAGTGTGTGGTTAAAATTAGCAAAAAACACATTTCTTTCTACAGGGCCATGGGGTGAGGTAGGGAAGCATCTTAAGCCCCACCCACTTCAACATATTTTTGAACAAATTGGCGAGAGCACTAGAACATTCTCCAGCACCCGGCCTCACCCTACTAGATTCTGAAGTCAAATGTCTACTGTTTGTGGATGATCTGGTGCTTCTGTCCCAAACCAAGGAGGGCCTACAGCAGCACCTAGATCTTCTGCAAAGATTATGTGAGACCTGGGCCCTGTCAGACCTGGGCCCTGTCAGACCTGGGCCCTGACAGTAAATCTCAGTAAGACAAAATAATGGTGTCCAAACCAGTTCCCAGGACCACGAATACAAATTCCATCTAGACACCGTTGTCCTAGAGCACACAAATGACTATACATACCTTGGCCTAAACATCAGCGCCACAGATAACTTCCACAAAGCTGTGAACGATCTGAGAGACAAGGCAAGAAGGGCCTTCTATACCATCAAAAGGAACATAAAATTCTAATACCAATTAGGATCTGGCTAAAAATACTTGAGTCAGTTATAGGACCCATTGCCCTTTATGGTTGTGAGGTCTGGGGTCCGCCACCAACCAAGAATTCACAAAATGGGAAAAACACCAAATTGAGAATCTACATGCAGAATTCTGCAAAAATATCCTCGGTGTACAACGTAGAACACCAAATAATCCACCCAGAGCAGAATTAGGCCGATACCCTCTAATTATCAAAATCCAGAAAAGAGCCGTTACATTTTACAACCACCTAAGAGGAAGCAATTCCCCAAACGTCCATAACAAAGTCATCACCTACAAATAAATACACCTGGAGAAGAGTCCCCGAAGTAAGCTGGTCCTGGGGCTCTGTTCACAAACAGACCCCACACAGGAACACAATTAGACCAAACCAAATCATGAGAGAACAAAAAGATATTGACTTGACACATTGGAAATAATTTACAAAAAAACAGAGCAAACTAGAATGCCTTTTGGCCCTAAACAGAGAGTACACAGTGCAGGAACACTGTGACTGACCCAAAATTAAGGAAATCTTTGACTATGTACAGACTCAGTGAGCATAGCCTTGCTATTGAGAAAGGCCACCGTAGGCAGACATGGCTCTCAAGAGAAGACAGGCTATGTGCACGCTGTCCACAAAATGAGTTGGAAACTGAGCTGCACTTCCTAACCCCCTGCCAAATGTATGTCCATATTAGAGACACATTATTCCCCTCAGATTACACAGACACAAATCATTCAAAAACAAATACAATTTTGATAAACTCCCATATCTATTGGGTCGAATTCCACAGTGTGCAATCACAGCAGCAAGATGTGTGACCTGTTGCCACAAGAAAAGGGCAACCAGTGAAGAACAAACACCATTGTAAATACAACCCATATTTATGTTTATTTATTTTCCCTTTTGTACAATAACTATTTGCACATCGTTACAACACAGTATATAGACATAATATGACATTTGAAATGTCTTTATTATGTAGGAACTTCTGTGAGTGTAATGTTTACTGTTCATTTTGCTTGTTTATTTCACTTTTGTATATTATCTACTTCACTTGCTTTGGCAATGTTAACATATGTTTCCCATGCCAATAAAGCCCCTTGAATTGAATTGAAATTGAATTGTGAGACAGAGCAGGAGCAAAGTAATACACTATTAAGGGAGTGTCTTGGTATGTCTGCTTCCTCTCTCGTCAGACATGGAGGATTACATCCTTTGTTATCACCTCTCTGTCTCCAGTCGTGCTCCGCTGTCACACAACACAGTGACATGGAGGTGACATGTGAAACGTACCCTGATAGATGACTGAAGATAGCTTTGCCTCAGCCTTCTTACTTACTACTGTCAACCCCAACCAATGAAGAGACTGTGCTATTGCCCTTCTCCCATCCCCTCTGGATCGGTGCTGCATTTCAAATTGCTTTTTCAAAACAGGGATTTATCTTGGAGGGAGAGATATTGCAGTCTCTCCACTACAGAGGATATTGTGGAGGTTTTCTCCTGTTTAGAATGTGAACTGTTGGAATGGGAGAACGAGGTGATGATCTGAACAACAATGGGGAGGATTCCACTCTATTGTGGAATGTACCAGACACTCTCAACATCAAATCGCTTCAGGTGCAAAACACAACACAATCTTTGAATTTCCTGACAATTCCTTCACATGTCCTCATTGTACAACAGTCCATTGATCTACCTTGATATATATATATACACTCTTAGAAAAAAAGGTTCCAATAGGGTTCTTTGACTGTCCCTATAAGATAACCCTTTTTGGTTCCAGGTAGAACCATTTTTGGGGGGCCTCCCGAGTGGGGCACTGCATCGCAGTGCTAGCTGTGCCACTAGAGGTCCGTGTCCAGGCTCTGTCGCAGCCGGCCGAGACCTTGACCGGCTGCACACAATTGGCCCTGCGTTGTCTGGGTTAGGGGAGGGTTTGGCCGTCAGGGTTTGTCCTTGTCCCATTGCACACTAGCGACTCCTGTAGCGGGCCGGGTGCAGTGCACTCTGCCACAGTCGCCAGGTGTACGGTGTCTCCACGACACATTGGTGCGGCTGGCTTCCGGGTTAAGTGGGCATTGTGTCAAGAAGTAGTGCAGCTTGGTTGTGTTGTGTTTCGGAGGATGCATGGCTCTCAACCTTCGCCTCTCCCGGTTCTTTAGGGGAGTTGCAGCGATGAGACAAGACTGTAACTACCAATTGGATACCATGAAATTGGGGAGAAAAAGGGGTAAAAAAATGGAACCCAAAATGGTTATACCAAAAATAGTTATTAAAAGGTTCCTCTAATGGGGACAGCCCAAACAACTTATAGGTTCTAAATAGCACTTTTTTATGAGTGTTACAAGTTCTTCAAACTGAGAGTCTCACTTCCTCTCTCGCTTCCTATCTTGCTTCCTCTCTCACATCCTCTCTCGCGAACTCTCTCACTTCCTTGGGCGGCAGGTAGCCTAGTGGTTAGAGTGTTGGCTCAGTAACCAATAGGTTGCTCGATCAAATCCCCAAGCTGACAAGGTAAACATCTGTAGTTCTGCCCCTGAACGAGGCTGTTAACCCACTGTTCCTAGGCCGTCATTATAAATAAGAATTTGTTCTTAACTGACTTGCCTGGTTAAACAAAGGTTACACACATTCCTGTTTCTGTAGCTCCCCATTATACACATACATTATACACTCAGTGGCCACGGAGCAATACATCCTATCCCCTCAGAGAAATATATCCTGTTCCTCAGAGTAATATATCCTATCCTTCAGAGTAATATATCCTATCCCTCAGAGTAATACATTCTATCCCCTCAGAGTAATATATCCTATCCCTCAGAGTAATACATTCTATCCCCTCAGAGTAATATATCCTATACCCTCAGAGTAATATATCCTATCCCTCAGAGTAATATATCCTATCCCTCAGAGTAATATATCCTATCCCTCAGAGTAATGCATTCTATCCCCTCAGAGTAATATATCCTATCCCTCAGAGTAATGCATTCTATCCCCTCAGAGTAATATATCCTATCCCTCAGAGTAATATATCCTATCCCTCAGAGTAATACATGCCATCCCTCAGAGTAATACATTCTTTCCCCTCAGCGTAATGCATCCTTTCCCCTCAGAGTAGTACATCCTATCCCCTCAGAGTAATGCATCATATCCCCTCAGAGTAATGCATCCTATCCCCTCAGAGTAATGCATCCTATCCTCTCAGAGTTATACATCCTATGCCCTTAGAGTTATAATACAAATACAGCATATCATACTATTAAGGCCTGCAGTCTGCACATCCATTCTCAAACACTGATCCTCAAAGTTCCCCCATCATAATCCCTACGGAATAGAACCCATGGTGTGACGGAATAGAACCCATGGTGTGACGGAATAGAACCCATGGTGTGACGGAATAGAACCCATGTTGTGACAGAATAGAACCCATGTTGTGACAGAATAGAACCCATGGTGTGACAGAATAGAATCCATGTTGTGACAGAATAGAACCCATGTTGTGACAGAATAGAACCCATGTTGTGACAGAATAGAACCCATGTTGTGACAGAATAGAACCCATGTTGTGACAGAATAGAACCCATGTTGTGACAGAATAGAACCCATGTTGTGACAGAATAGAACCCATATTGTGACAGAATAGAACCCATGTTGTGACAGAATAGAACCCATGGTGTGACAGAATAGAACCCATGGTGTGACAGAATAGAACCCATGTTCTGACAGAATAGAACCCATGTTGTGACAGAATAGAACCCATGTTGTGACAGAATAGTACCCATGTTGTGACAGAATAGAACCCATGTTGTGACAGAATAGAACCCATGTTGTGACAGAATAGAACCCATGTTGTGACAGAATAGAACCCATGTTGTGACAGAATAGAACCCATGTTGTGACAGAATAGAACCCATGTTGTGACAGAATAGTACCCATGTTGTGACAGAATAGAACCCATGTTGTGACAGAATAGAACCTATGTTGTGACAGAATAGAACCCATGTTGTGACAGAATAGAACCCATGTTGTGACAGAATAGAACCCATGTTGTGACAGAATAGAACCCATGTTGTGACAGAATAGAACCCATGTTGTGACAGAATAGAACCCATGTTGTGACAGAATAGTACCCATGTTGTGACAGAATAGAACCCATGTTGTGACAGAATAGAACCCATGTTGTGACAGAATAGAACCCATTTTGTGACAGAATAGAACCCAATTTGTGACAGAATAGAACCCATGTTGTGACAGAATAGAACCCATGTTGTGACAGAATAGAACCCATGTTGTGACAGAATAGTACCCATGTTGTGACAGAATAGAACCCATGTTGTGACAGAATAGAACCCATGTTGTGACAGAATAGAACCCATGTTGTGACAGAATAGAACCCATGTTGTGACAGAATAGATCCCATGTTGTGACAGAATAGAACCCATGTTGTGACAGAATAGAACCCATGTTGTGACAGAATAGAACCAATGTTGTGACAGAATAGAACCCATGTTGTGACAGAATAGAACCAATGTTGTGACAGAATAGAACCCATGTTGTGACAGAATAGAACCCATGTTGTGACAGAATAGAACCCATGTTGTGACAGAATAGTACCCATGTTGTGACAGAATAGAACCCATGTTGTGACAGAATAGAACCAATGTTGTGACAGAATAGAACCCATGTTGTGACAGAATAGAACCCATGTTGTGACAGAATAGAACCCATGTTGTGACAGAATAGAACTCATGGTGTGACAGAATAGAACCCATGTTGTGACAGAATAGTACCCATGTTGTGACAGAATAGAACCCATTTTGTGACAGAATAGAACCCAATTTGTGACAGAATAGAACCCATGTTGTGACAGAATAGAACCCATGTTGTGACAGAATAGAACCCATGTTGTGACAGAATAGAACCCATGTTGTGACAGAATAGTACCCATGTTGTGACAGAATAGAACCCATGTTGTGACAGAATAGAACCCATGTTGTGACAGAATAGAACCCATGTTGTGACAGAATAGAACCCATGTTGTGACAGAATAGATCCCATGTTGTGACAGAATAGAACCCATGTTGTGACAGAATAGAACCCATGTTGTGACAGAATAGAACCAATGTTGTGACAGAATAGAACCCATGTTGTGACAGAAAAGAACCAATGTTGTGACAGAATAGAACCCATGTTGTGACAGAATAGAACCCATGTTGTGACAGAACAGAACCCATGTTGTGACAGAATAGAACCCATGGTGTGACAGAATAGAACCCATGTTGTGACAGAATAGAACCCATGTTGTGACAGAATAGAACCAATGTTGTGACAGAATAGAACCCATGTTGTGACAGAATAGAACCCACGTTGTGACAGAATAGAACCCATGTTGTGACAGAATAGAACTCATGGTGTGACAGAATAGAACCCATGTTGTGACAGAATAGAACCCATGTTGTGACAGAATAGAACCCAGGTTGTGACGGAATAGAACCCATGTTGTGACGGAATAGAACTCATGTTGTGACAGAATAGAACCCATGTTGTGACAGAATAGAACCCATGTTGTGACAGAATAGACCCCATGTTGTGACGGAATAGAACCCATGTTGTGACAGAATAGAACCCATGTTGTGACAGAATAGAACCCATGTTGTGACAGAATAGAACCCATGTTGTGACAGAATAGAACCCATGGTGTGTGAGATAGAAGCATCAGAATCCTCCTGCCTGCATTGTTGCTTCTGGTTGGTGGGAATGATTCCCGCTTCTCAGATATGTCCCACTCAGACATACAATGTTTTTCATTCTATTTTGTTTTATTCAGTCTTGAACAGGGTATTCTAAGTAATCTATAATATGCCATGCATTTTGAGAGTATTAGATCCCAAGAACACACAACTGGGTACTATTTAACATAACAAAGTAAATATTGGTCTGGGGACGCAGTTCAATGCAGCCTCATTGAAAAGGTTAAATGAACAAAATAAACATTCTGTAGGTTCTGCCTCTGTAGGTATGGCCTCTTTAGAGGAAGCTATCGCCCCTAGGTTCCCAGACCACTTACTGATTCAAGGAGAGAGAGAGAGAGAGAGAGAGAGAGAGAGAGAGAGAGATAGAGAGAGATAGAGAGAGATATAGAGAGAGATATAGAGAGATATAGAGAGATATAGAGAGGGATATAGAGAGGGATATAGAGATATAGAGAGAGCTATAGAGATATAGAGATATAGAGAGAGATATATATATAGAGAGAGAGATATATATATATATATAGAGATATAGAGATACAGTGGGGAGAACAAGTATTTGATACACTGCCGATTTTGCAGGTTTTCCTACTTACAAAGCATGTAGAGGTCTGTAATTTTTATCATAGGTACACTTCAACTATGAGAGACGGAATCTAAAACAAAAATCCAGAAAATCACATTGTATGATTTTTAAGTAATTAATTTGCATTTTATTGCATGACATAAGTATTTGATACATCAGAAAAGCAGAACTTAATATTTGGTACAGAAACCTTTGTTTGCAATTACAGAGATCATACGTTTCCTGTAGTTCTTGACTAGGTTTGCACACACTGCAGCAGGGATTTTGGCCCACTCCTCCCTACAGATCTTCTCCAGATCCTTCAGGTTTCGGGGCTGTCGCTGGGCAATACGGACTTTCAGCTCCCTCCAAAGATTTTCTATTGGGTTCAGGTCTGGAGACTGGCTAGGCCACTCCAGGACCTTGAGATGCTTCTTACGGAGCCACTCCTTAGTTGCCATGGCTGTGTGCTTCGTGTCGTTGTCATGCTGGAAGACCCAGCCACGACCCATCTTCAATGCTCTTACTGAGGGAAGGAGGTTGTTGGCCAAGATCTCGCGATACATGGCCCCATCCATCCTCCCCTCAATACGGTGCAGTCGTCCTGTCCCCTTTGCAGAAAAGCATCCCCAAAGAATGATGTTTCCACCTCCATGCTTCACGGTTGGGATGGTGTTCTTGGGGTTGTACTCATACTTCTTCTTCCTCCAAACACGGCGAGTGGAGTTAGACCAAAAAGCTCTATTTTTGTCTCATCAGACCACATGACCTTCTCCCATTCCTCCTCTGGATCATCCAGATGGTCATTGGCAAACTTCAGACAGGCCTGGACATGCACTGGCTTAAGCAGGGGGACCTTGCGTGCGCTGCAGGATTTTAATCCATGACGGCGTAGTGTGTTACTAATGGTTTTCTTTGAGACTGTGGTCCCAGCTCTCTTCAGGTCATTGACCAGGTCCTGCCGTGTAGTTCTGGGCTGATCCCTCACCTTCCTCATGATCATTGATGCCCCACGAGGTGAAATCTTGCATGGAGCCCCAGACCGAGGGTGATTGACCGTCATCTTGAACTTCTTCCATTTTCTAATAATTGCGCCAACAGTTGTTTCCTTCTCACCAAGCTGCTTGCCTATTGTCCTGTAGCCCATCCCAGCCTTGTGCAGGTCTACAATTTTATCCCTGATGTCCTTACACAGCTCTCTGGTCTTGGCCATTGTGGAGAGGTTGGAATCTGTTTGATTGTGTGTGGACAGGTGTCTTTTATACAGGTAACGAGTTCAAACAGGTGCAGTTAATACAGGTAATGAGTGGAGAACAGGAGGGCTTCTTAAAGAAAAACTAACAGGTCTGTGAGAGCCGGAATTCTTACTGGTTGGTAGGTGATCAAATACTTATGTCATGCAATAAAATGCAAATTAATTATTTAAAAATCATACAATGTGATTTTCTGGATTTTTGTTTTAGATTCCGTCTCTCACAGTTGAAGTGTACCTATGATAACAATTACAGACCTCTACATGCTTTGTAAGTAGGAAAACCTGCAAAATCGGCAGTGTATCAAATACTTGTTCTCCCCACTGTATATATATAGAGATATATATAGAGAGAGATATATATAGAGATATATATAGAGAGAGATATATATAGAGAGAGAGAGAGCTAGACGAAATCTAATTTCCAAGTGTTCAGATGTCTGGTTCCTGCTACAGCTAGCTGTGTGTGTGCATGTGTGTGATACTATGGTATTGTTACCCTGCTCATTGGTAGGATAGGGAGTGTAAAATAAAATGTGTTTATTTAGGCCTTCCACCAGATGATACACAGTACCAGTCAAAAGTTTGGACACACCAACTCATTCAAAGGTTTTTATTTATTTTCTACATTGTAGAATAATAGTGAAGACATACAAACTATGAAATAACATGTGGAATCTTGTAGTAAATAAAAAATGTTTTATATTTGAGATTCTTCAATGTAGCCACCCTTTGCCTTGATGACAACTTTGTACACTCTTGGCATTCTCTCAACCAGCTTCACCTGGAATGCTTTTTCCAACAGTCTTAAAGGAGTACCCACATATGCTGAGCACTTGTCGGCTGCTTTTTCTTCACTTTGCGGTCCACCTCATCCCAAACCATCTCAATTGGGTTGAGGTCGGGTGATTGTGGAGGCCAGGTCATCTGATGCAGCACTCCATCACTCTCCTTCTTGGTCAAAATAGCCCTTGGAGAGCATAGTCAGAACTACAAATGTCAGATTATTCCATGCAAAACAATTAGTCAAATTTAGATCTATCATCAGAATTATACAACAACTGTATGCTTCACCCAATCAGTAAACATCAATTAGTCATGCTCAGATACTTGAGCCTCACGATATCTCTCAAATATCCAATTAATGGTGAGTGATATGAATGTACTTTTTTTTTTCTCCAACCAACGTATCTATCGAAGTGAACTAACACTATTCCCTTTTCCTAAAAGTGTTTAATCAGGATTGTTAATAACAGATCACATCAATATGGCTTATTAACCAGGCGATAAACTAGATGGCTAACATTACATCCAAATATTGTTTGATTTGCTTATCTGAGTATGTGCTGAGTATACCAATCATTAGGAACACCTTCCTAATATTGAGTTGCACCCCTCCCCTTTTTGCCCTCAGAACAGCCTTAATTCGTCTAGGCATGGACTCTACAAAGTGTCAAAAGCATTCCACAGGGATGCTGGTCCATGTTGACTCCAATGCTTCCCACGGTTGTGTCAAATTGGCTGGTTGTCCTTTGGGTGGTGGACTATTCCATCACCCATAGGAAAACTGTTGACACACGGGAAACTGTTGAGAGTGAAAAACACAACGGCGTTGCAGTTCTTGACACAAACCAGTGTGCCTGGCATGTACTACCAAATCAAATCAAATGTATTTCTAAAGCCCTTCTTACATCTGCTGATATCTCAAAGTGCTGTACAGAAACCCAGCCTAAAACCCCAAACAGCAAGCAATGCAAGTGTAGAAGCACGGTGGCTAGGGAAAACTCCCTAGAAAGGCCAAAACCTAGGAAGAAACCTAGAGAGGAACCAGGCTAGCATTTTCTTGTTGTGAATGCGGTCTTAATGCAGTCGTCACCATTCCTTATACAGATTGTTGAGTGCGGTCCAGCATCGGTCTGTGGTGGTAAATAGACGGCTACGAATAATTTAGATGAGAACTCTCTCGGCAGCCATACCGTCCGGCGCCATTATCTACTGGCCATTATACTGCCGATGTTTGTCCATGGAGATTGCATTGCTCTGTGCTCGATTGTATATTGCTGTGGCTGAAATAACCAAATCCACTCATTTGCATATACAGTGAATTTAAAAAAGATTCAGATCCCTTAATAATTAAATCTTTTTTGGGGGATTGATTGATGAGGGAAAAGAAAACAATTTAATTCCACAAAATGACAAATACATAATTGTATTTTTTGGTGCAAATTTATTAAAAAATAAAAAAGTAAAAAAATGAAATATTACATTTACGTAAGTGTTCAGACCCTTTACTCAGGAGTTTGTTGAAGCATATTTGGCAGTGATTACAGCCTCCAGTCTTCTTCTGTATAACACTATAAGCTTGGCATACCTGTATTTGGGGAATATCTTCCATTCTTCTCTGCAGATCCTCTCAAGCTCTGTCATGTTGGATGGGGAGCATCGCTGCACAGCTATTTTCAGGTCTCTTCAGAGATGTTTGATTTGGTTCAAGTCCGGGCTCTGGCTGGGCCACAGAAAGGACATTAAGAGACTTGTCCCGAAGCCACTCCTGCGTTGTCTTGGCTGTGTGCTTAGGGTCGTTGTCCTGTTGGAAGGTGAACCTTCGCCCCCAGTTTGACGTCCTGAGCGCTCTGGAGCAGGTTTTCATCAAGGATCTCTCTGTACTTTGCTCCGGTCATCTTTCCATTGATCCTGACTAGTCTCCCAGTCCCTGCCGCTGAAAAACATCCCTGTAGCATGATGGTTCCACCACCATTCTTCACCGTAGGGATGGTGCCAGGTTTCCTCCATATGTGATGCTTGGTATTTAGGACAAATAGTTCAATCTTGGTGTCTCATGGTCTGAGTGTCTTTAGGTGCCCTTTCACAAACTTCAAGTGGGCTGTCATTTGCCTTTTACTGAGGAGAGGCTTCCGTCTCGCCACTCTCCCATAAAGACCTGATTGGTGGAGTGCTGCAGAGATGGTTGTCCTTCTGGAAGGTTCTCCCATCTCCACAGAGAAACTCTGGACCTCTGTCAGAGTGATTTCCGGGTTCTTGTTCACCTCCTTAACCAAGGCCCTTCTCCCCCGATTGCTCAGTTTGGCAGGGTGGCCAGCTCTAGGAAGAGTCTTTGTGGTTCCAAACTTCATCCATTTAAGAATTGTGGGTGCCACGGTGTTCTTGGGGACCTTCAGTGCTACAGAAATAGTGTGGTACACTTCCCCAGATTTGTGCCTCGACACAATCCTGCTCAAGAAACAATTCCTTCAACCTCATGGATTGGTTTTTGCTCTGATATGCACTGTCAACTGTGGGACCTTATATAGACAGGTGTGTGCCTTTTCAAATCATGTCCAATCAATTGAATTTACCACAGTTGGACTCCAATTAAGTTGTAGAAACATATCAAGGACGATCAATGGAAATAGAGCTCAATTTCATGTCTCATACCAAAGGGTCTGAATACTTATGTGATTGTTTTTTTCTTTCTTTTATTAAAACCTGTTTTCGCTTTGTCATTATGGGGTATTGTGATGTCGTTAAGGGGTATTGTGATGTCATTATGGGGTATTGCGTGTAGATTGATGAGGGGGAAAAAATGCTCAATCCATTTTATAATACGACTATAACGTTACAAAATGGGTCAAGGTGTCTGAATACATTTTATAGTGTACTTCTTCAGATTATAGTTTATTTTCTAATAATTATATATTTATATTTATATACATTTTATAAATTATTTCTTCCTTGTAGCTGGAAATTAAAAAAGAAAACAACATACACACACTGGGGCTACATCACCATTTTCCCTGTTATTGTCAGACCCTGATCTGTTTCACCTGTCTTTTGTGCTTGTCTCCACCCCTCCTCCAGGTGTAGCCCATCTTCCCCATTATCCCTTGTGTATTTATACCCGTGTTCTCTGTTGACCCCTGCATGCCGTTACCCTGAGACTGCCTGCCATTCTGGACCTGTTGCACCCTTTATGGATTACTGACCTCTGCCTGCCCTGACCCTGAGACTGCCTGCCATTCTGGACCTGTTGCACCCTTTATGGATTACTGACCTCTGCCTGCCCTGACCCTGAGACTGCCTGCCATTCTGGACCTGTTGCACCCTTTATGGATTACTGACCTCTGCCTGCCCTGACCCTGAGACTGCCTGCCATTCTGGACCTGTTGCACCCTTTATGGATTACTGACCTCTGCCTGCCTTTGTCCAGTCGTTTCCCCTGTACTAGAAATAAACTTTTGTTACTTCGACACTGAGTGCATCTGGGACCTGAAACCTGATACACACAAACACAGACATATCAGGGATTCAACAACTGTCTTCTTTAATTGAAAACCGGGAGTGGAGAAACTGCAGGGGGGGGTTAGCGTTTAATATTGAAGATGTTGCAGTGGCTCCCAGCATCTGCTTCTTGCTAAGATGAATGGTAGCCCCCCTGGTCTTCTTCTTCTGTTTTACATTTCAGTCATTTACCAGACGCTCGTATCCAGATCGACTTACTGTAGTGAGTACATATACTGTTCGGACTGGTCCCACAATCCTGGCGTTGCAAGCTTCATGCTCTACCAACCGAGTCACACGGGACCCATTTTCTCCTTCACATCTGAATCTTTTTCTTCCTCTTCCTACCCATCCATATCCTCCTCCTCCTCTTCCTAATCCTCTTCATCTTCTTCCTCCACGTTGTCCTCATCCTCTTCCTCCGCACCTTCATCCTCCACCTCCTCTTCATCATCCACCTCCTCATCTTCTTCCTATTCGTTCTCCTCCTCCTCTTCCTCATCTTCTTCCTCCTCGTTCTCCTCATCCTCCGCATCCTCTTCATTATCCACCTCCTCATCTTCTTCCTATTCGTTCTCCTCCTCCTCTTCCTCCTCCTCTTCCTCCTCCTCGTCCTAGCTCCCTAACCCTCATCTCTCTACCCGACAGTCTCAATCACTAGGCTGTACTTATATGCGCCCACACACCCACCCACCCACACACACACACACGCACACACACACACACACACACACACACACACACACACACACACACACACACACACACACACACACACACACACACACACACACACACACACACACACACACACACACACACACACACACACACACACACACACACACACACACACACACACACACACACACACACCACAGTCAGTAG
Source organism: Salvelinus alpinus (assembly GCF_045679555.1). NCBI lineage: Eukaryota > Metazoa > Chordata > Actinopteri > Salmoniformes > Salmonidae > Salvelinus > Salvelinus alpinus. The sequence continues at coordinate 7,058,797 of NC_092115.1, read as the reverse complement.
TTGTCTATTCAACACATTGATGTGACGATCTTTAAAGGAAACCATAGGTGTTCTAAATAGAGAAGGAGATGATTGTTTTCCCGGCGTTTATGAAAAGGGAAACAGTCAATTTATAATTATTGTTATCCTCTCCCTGCTGCCAAACAACACTAACTTACTCTGTGTTCTACCATAAACCCCCCAATGGAGACGTCTATCACCGGGGGGGGATCTCCCTCCCCCATCTCCCCTTCAGAACCAACATATTATTGTCCTTCCCCTTCTCATCTGATTCTCGCTTGGCAAACATTCATGGCTTTGTCTTTTTTAAAGAGAAGACGAGGCGTCACACTAGGAGATGGTAAATGCACAGAAATCATATTTGATTGCTTCATTCTCATTCCCATGGCAGGAGTCTGTAACTCCAGCCTGACTCTGTACATCCCAAACGGCATCCTATTCCCTACATGGGTTTCCCTATGGGCCCTGGTCAAAAGTAGTGCACTTTGTAGGGAATAGGATGCCATAGGGCCCTGGTCAAAAGTAGTGCACTTTGTAGGGAATAGGGTTCCATTTGTGAAATAACCCCTGTCTGTCAGGGGGAGGCTAGTGGTACTAAATAATGTAGTCGACCAGCCTGTCCACCCAACACCTAGCTAACCTACATGAAGACTGTCTAGCCTGCCTGCACTGCAGATTCTGTCAAATGAAAAGGGTTACTTCAAGGAGAGTGGAGAGGAAGAATGAGAAAACAGCGTGAAATATGTGACAAGAATGTATTTGTGTGTGTGGGGGGAGGGGTGTAAGTGTGTGTATGTGTGTCTATGTGAGTGTGTGAGTGTATGAGTGTGTGTGTGTGTGTGTGTGTGTCTATGTGAGTGTATGTGTATGTGTGTGTGTCTATGTGAGTGTGTGTGTGTGTGTGTGTGTGTGTGTGTGTGTGTGTGTGTGTGTGTGTGTGTGTGTGTGTGTGTGTGTGTGTGTGTGTGTGTGTGTGTGTGTGTGTGTGTGTGTGTGTGTGTGTGTGTGTGTGTGTGTGTGTGTGTGTGCGTCTATGTGAGTGTGTGTATATGTGAGTGTGTGAGTGAGTGTGTGTGTGTGTGTGTGTGTGTGTGTGTGTGTGTGTGTGTGTGTGTGTGTGTGTGTGTGTGTGTGTGTGTGTGTGTGTGTGTGTGTGTGTGTGTGTGTGTGTGTGGCGTGTGTTTGCTTCAGTGGAATGGAAGGGCAGTACAGTAGGAATGTTAAGGCTCAAAAATGGATTACCTTACGATTTCTGGATTCTTTCAGTTGGGATTTCTAGAAAACATGGGCATTTTTGTGAAAATTTGCAACCCAGTTGTAATCACAATATAGCAATGATACTGGTCAGAAAGTAATGATTGTGTTGAAAAGTAATGATTGTGACATCCATACTTAATTATTGTAAAAAAAAAATTCCACCAATCGTTGCCTTCGGAATGTAACTTTGGATCTCACCTAAACATTCTGTCATAAAGCACATGTTCAACTTCATTAACAACACGTTTTCCCATCTCAAGAGGTTAGATAAAAAAAAAGAGAGTATAGTAAATGCCTATCAAGTGACAAAATAAAGTAACAGGGTTGACGGTTTCATTGCTTCGAGGTTGTTGTGTGCAACAGGGAGTGGCAATTGAATGCTAGCTGAAATTGCTGAAAACATTGCTAGCCTGTCTATCTATGGGTAACAGGGTTGACGTATTTTGCTCGACCCGCTCAATTTTCTACCACAAAACTGCCAAAAACAGTAGAACCAGCTCACCTGCTTTGACAGATTTGTTTAATGTTCATTTTGACATTTTAAAAAAAGGAAACGTTTCAACTTCATTAAAACGAGAGTTCAGTTCAAGTAACAGGGTTGATCTTAAACTGAGGGACCGACGTTAATTAATCGCTAATCACATGAAATAAAAGAAAAACGAAGGGTTTACTATGATTGTGATACTTGGAGATTTTCTTGGATGAAGTATGTTAAAATCTACACAAGGTTGACGGAGGGTCAAAATGCTGAATTTTGCAACTTTAGCAAACCTTTATTCATATTACAAATAAACATTTTTTGAATTCTCTATGTGGTCTATATTAAAATGCTAATTTTTTCTTGAGTGGATGGTCAGGAACATAATTACAAATAATTTATAGACTGAAAATTGACCGCAAGAAGCCTAAACGGATATAATATTTGAAAGACACTTTGAAGACACTTTGAAGTTTGTGGAAATGTGAAATGAATGTAAGATAATATAACACATTAGAATCTGGTAAAAGATAATACAAAGAAAAAAAACATGCTTTTTAAAATCTCTTCGAAATGCAAGAGAAAGATCACAATGTCTTTTTCCAGTTTAGACGCAATTTAGATTTTGGCCACTAGATGGGAGCAGTGTATGTGCAAACTTTAAGACTGATCCAATGAACCATTGCATTTATTTTCAAAATGTTGTATCAAGACTGCCCAAATGTGCATAATTGGTTTATGAATACATTTTCAAGTTCATAACTGTGCACCCTCCTCAAACAATAGTAACGGTATTATTTCACTGTAATAGCAACTGCAAATTGGACAGTGCATTTACATTAACACGGATTTAAGCATTCTGCCAATTTCAAATATGTCTATGTCCTCGGACATTTTCTTGTTTCTTAAAACATCATGCTAATCACATTATCGCACGTTAGCTCAACCATCTCGTGGAGGAAGCTGTCTCCTCCCCTTCATCTACACTGATTGAAACGGATTTAACAAGTGACATCAATAACGGATCATAGCTTCCACCTGGATTCACCTGGATTCACCTGGTCAGTCTATGTCATGGAAATAGATGATTTGTATACTCAGTGTTTCTCTCTATTATGAGGACTTTAAGAACAAAGTAATACAAACAAATGGTTGTGTTTGATGTGTTCGAATACCATTCTGTCTATTCCATTACAGCCGTTACTATACATTCACATGATGCTTTCCGCAATGAACCAACGTAATGATCGTCATTTCAAGGGCTCTGGTCATAAGTAGTGCACTATATAGGGAATAGGGTTCTATAGGGCTCTGGTCTAAAGTAGTGCACTATATAGGGAATAGGGTGCCATAGGGCTCTGGTCATAAGTAGTGCACTATATAGGGAATAGGGTGCCATTTTGAACACAGATATCGAAAGACGTTAGCTTCTTCTATTTAATAAACATCAGGTGGAAATCAATGAAGCCCTGTCTGTTCCATAATGGGAAAGTTCCCCAGAATACTGTATGAGATGAGAGTGATGATTAGCACAGACAGAAGCAGGCTTAGTACAACAGAAGGGCTGGGCAGTCAATTAATCAATTAACATGGTGTCATGTTGGGTGAATAACTCACACCTGTTCTGTAGCCTCCTACTGAATGAGGATAGGTTACATTCCAAATGGAACACTTTTCTCTATATAGTCCACTACTATTGACCCTATTCCCTATATAGTCCACTACTATTGACCCTATTCCCTATATAGTCCACTACTATTGACCCTATTCCCTATATAGTCCACTACTATTGACCATATTCTCTATATAGTCCACTACTATTGACCATATTCTCTATATAGTCCACTACTATTGACCATATTCTCTATATAGTCCACTACTATTGACCATATTCCCTATATAGTCCACTACTATTGACCCTATTCTCTATATATTCCACTACTATTGATCCTATTCCCTTCATAGTCCACTACTAATCACCATATTCCCTATATAGTCCACTACTATTGACCCTATTCCCTATATATTCCACTACTATTGATCATATTCCCTATATAGTCCACTACTATTGACCATATTCTCTATATAGTCCACTACTATTGACCATATTCCCTACATAGTCCACTACTATTGACCCTATTCCCTATATAGTGCACTACATAGTCCCCAGCCATAAGGGCTGATACACATATTTTTCAACGTTTAATGGCGTAAAAACAAAATAATAATTTACCCTCTTGTTAAAATACTATAGCAGCTTTAGTTCAACACCTAGCCACCTAATTAAGGTAATTTTAGCCTCTTTGGGCTGGTTTCCCAGATACAGAGTGGTTTCCCAGACCCTTTCCTGCAGTAAAATGACCTACTGGCCTCATAGGTGAAATGTTATTAACATTTTTCATAATTTCATAATCAATGAACATTATCTAAATAAAAAAAAGCAGCAGAAAGTCCGTTGTTTCTATGTCAGACAGTTTTGTTATATTTCAGTCTTCTGTGACGTATATAAAGTGTAATTTTGGGATGCAACCTCAACATGTAATACATTTCTACTCTATATCTGACATGGTACAGGTGTCATATTAAGCCCATAACCATGTGTGTGAGGTGGATACTTTTGTTTCAATGTAGATTTGTTTAAGACTACCAAGAATCACTCTGTTTGACCCAGATTTAGCCCACGGCAGTAAACGGTTATGCCTAGTCCTGGACAAAAATCCCCAGGACATTATTTTTTGCTATAATCCTTTTGTTTTTGCTATAACTTTCCAGATTTTTCATTTTTGGGAAATGTGAAGAAGGGCATCAGTTAAACATTGTCTAATTGTCTAATGGACAATGAGTTACAGAATATTTCAAAGAAATTCAAGGAAATACCTTTCAGAGAAATCTTCTCATCCAAATCATTAGTAGAACAAGACTTTGAAATAACTTTTTCAGAACGATTTTGTCTTATAAATAATAATAGAACGCATATAATATTATATTATATATTATAAATAATAATAGAACGCATGCCTAAGTGGAGGTCTGTTGCATGTTTGTTGCTACCACTCTGCACTGTCTCTGGTGTCAATTATTAATCAATAAACTGTTACGTGTTGTACTCTAACCTCTTATGCAATGAGGATACAGGGTCTAGTTATGTCTTCTAACGGAAACAATGAATGACAGGACCAATTCAAAGAATGTCAATGAATATCTTTCAGACTAATATTATTTTTCTAAATCGTTTAGTATACTCATTCTAACGTACTCTATTGTCTCCAATGGGATCTTAGACACGTCAACTAATCGACAGTGAATTACAAAACATTTATATGAAATTCAATAAATCACTTTTATAGATTGTTTCTCTGCATGTTAGGGGAACGCTTAAAGCGACGTCTGTTGTAGTGTTGCTACCAGCCTCCTCCATCTCAAGATGTGGTGTGTAAAGGTTGTATTCTCTGTGTAATACAACTCCGCTGTACTATAATTGATTCTGGTATGGATTCCATCGCGTGAGGTCCTTCTGGGATGCCGACACCGTTATTGAATAGCTTTCATGTCAGGTATGTTGAGCCAAGACACATGCTTCATCCAAATGGCACCCTAGTCACTATACAGAAATACAGTGTAGACATTGTTCATGTTGTAAATGACTATTGTAGCAGGAAACGGCAGATTTTTTATGGAATATCTACATAGGCGTACAGAGGCCCATTATCAGCAAACATCACTCCTGTGTTCCAATGGCACGTTGTGTTAACTAATCTAAGTTTATCATTTTAAAAGGCTAATTGATCATTAGAAAACCATTTTGAAATTATGCCAGAACAGCTGAAAACTGTTGTCCTGATTATAGAAGCAATAAAATGGACCTTCTTTAGACTACTGGAGTATCTGGTGCATCAGCATTTGTGGGTTTGATTACAGGCTCAAAATGGCCAGGAACAAAGAACTTGATGTTATTTCAATGGACAATTTTTTTTCATTTTCTTTCAAAAACAAGGACAATTCTAAGTGACCACAAACTTTGTATTTATTAGGCAAGGCAGCAGCAAGTCAATCTCTCCTCCACTTTGAGCCATGAGAGACTTACATGCATATTATTAATGTTAGCTCTCAGTGTACAGTACATTAATAAAGGGCTAGCCATGCTGCCCTGTTCTAAGCCACATGTAATTTTCCTAAGTCCCTCTTTGTGGCACTTGACCTCACGACTGAACACTAGTCCAGGTGTGACAAGACTAGAGCCTGTAGGACCTGTCTTGTTGACAGTGCTGTTAAAAAGGCAGAGCAACACTTTATTATGGACAGACCTCTCCCCATCTTAGCTACTGTTGTATCAACATGTTTACAATCCAAGGTTACTCCAAGCAGTTTAGGGTTAGGGTTGCTCAATTTTCACATTATTTATTACAATATTTAGTTGAGGTTAAGGGTTTAGTGAAGGATTTGTCCCAAATATAATGCTTTTAGTTTTTGACATATTTAGGGCTAACTTATTCCTTGCCACCCATTCTGAAACTAACTGCAGTTCTTTGTTAAGAGTTACAGTGATTTCACTCGCTGTAGTAGCTGTATAGGGTTGAGTCATCCACATACATAGACACACTAGCTTTACTCAAAGCCAGTGGCATGTCATTAGTAAAGATTGAAAAAAGTAAGGGGCCTAGACAGCTGCCCTGGGGAATTCCTAATTCTACCTGCATTATGTTGGAGAGGGTTCCATTAAAGAACACCCTCTGTGTTTTGTTAGACAGGTAACTCTTTATCCACAATATAGCCGGGGGTGTAAAGGCATAACACATACGCTTTTCCATCAGCAGACTTGATCGATATTGTCAAAAGCCACACTGAAGTCTAAAAAAACAGTTTATCATCCCTTTTTCTCAGCCAATCATCAGTCATTTGTGTAAGTGCTGTGCTTGTTGAATGTCATTCCCTATAAGTGTATAGAAAGTCTGTTGTCAAGTGGTTTCCTGTAAAATAGCATTGTATCTGGTCAAACACTATTTTTTATAAAAGTTTACCAAGGGTTGGTAACAGGCTGATTGGTCGGCTATTTAAGCCAGTAAACGGGGCTTTACTTTTTGGGGTAGCGAAATTACTTTTGCTTCCTACAGGCCTTAGGGTACACACTTTCTTCAATCTTAGATTGAAGATATGGCAAATAGGAGTGACAATATTGTCCGCTATTATCCTCAGTCATTTTCCATCCAAGTTGTCAGACCCCGGTGGCTTGTCATTGTTGATAGACACAATAATGTTTTCACCTTTTCCACACTCACTTTACGGAATTCAAAATTACAATGATTGTCTATCATAATTTGATCAGTCATACGTGGATGTGTAGTGTCAGCGTTTGTTGCTGGTACGTCATGCCTAAGTTTGGTAATCGAGGGCGCCAGACTGCCTATCATTAAACACACCTGTCCCCTTCTTTACGCGCACCTGTACGCGCACCTGTACCTCATTGGACCCACCTGGACCCACCACGCTGTTTTATGTCCGTTATTGGTTAAATGTTCTCCCTGTGTCTGCTTTCCTGTCTCCAGCGTCGATCCTCACAGAATGCAGACACCAAAATTGGAAGCATCAGGGAGGCCTGGTTTTTTGTTGGTGATGTCGGGTCCGGGTGTCATCATCGATGGAACCGGGGGTGCCTCAGCTAGATTGTCAGGCTTCCATGCCCTACCTGAATCGAGAGGTTTTCTTGCCACGGTGGGCTTGGCAGGCGCCTACCCCGCGTCATACTTCGGCCGGCCATAGGGCTCCCACGCCTGAGCCGGTTCGTCAGGCTCGCACGCCTCAGCTGGATCATCAGGCTTTCACGTCTCAACCGGATCGTCTGGCTCCCACGCCTCAGCCAGTTCACCAGGCTCCCACACCTCTGCCGGTTCTTCGGGCTTCTACGCCACAGCCGGGTTGTCCAGCACCCATGCCTCGGCCGGGCCCGTCAGGCTCGCCCAGGTGGGACGCCGGGTGGTGCCCCTAGAGGGGAGGTACTGTCACGCCTGCTCCCGCTCTCCCTCTCTGGCGCTCGAGGGCACTAGACTGCCTATCATTACGCACACCTGTCCCCTTTGTTACGCGCACCTGCGCCTCATTGGACCCACCTAAACTCTATCGTTATTTGATTGCATCCCCTTTATCTGTCTGTATCCTCTGTTTGTTGCCGGTGTCTGCATTGATGTCCTTGCTTTGTCCCCTGTCTAGACGCTGTTCCTGTCCTGTTTCATGTCCATTACGTATTAAACGTTCTCCCTGTACCTGCTTCCTGTCTCCAGCGTCGATCCTCACAATCAATGGGTTTTGTGATGAATGAGCCATCTGATTCAATGAATGATGGAGCTGTTTGCCTTTTTGCCCAACATTTTATTTAAGGTGCTCCAAAGCTTTTTACTATCATTCTTTATATAATTTATCATAGTTACATAGTATAGTTTCTTCTTCTTTTTATTCAGTCGATTTCTCAATTTGCAAAAGATTTGCCAATTGGTTGTGCAGCCAGACTTATTTGACATCCCTTTTGCCTCATCCTTCTCAACCATACAACTTTTCAATTCCTCATCAATCCATTGGGATTTAATAGTTTTTACAGTCATTTTCTAAATTGGTGCATAATTATTAGTAACTGGAATAAGCTATTTTCATAAATGTGTCAAGTGCAGCGTCTGGCTGCTCCTTTAATTACACACCACAGACCAACAAATATTATGAAAGCCAGTCAATATTTCAACCACCCAGAAAATATACCTCTCACATACATTATCAAGCATCTCACACATGTTATCCAGATACTTACTGTTAGCACTTGGTGGTCTATAGCAGCTTCCCACCAGAAATGGGCTTTATGCGAGGCAGATGAACCTGTAGCCATATTACCTCAACAGTATTTAACATGAGATCTTCTCTAATATTTACAAGAATGTGGCTCTGAGTATAAACAATAACACCTTTCACCGTTTGGCATTTCTGTCTTTTCTGTAGATGTTATAACCACGTTTCCAAAATAGTGCATATTGGTTCCAAATAACATAGACAGTTGGTTTTACTCCTCCAGTCATAACACAGTGTGAGATTACTCAGCAAATTATGGCAGTGGCAGAAGTGGATTTCGGGTCAGTAGCAATTGGCTATCTCCCAAATGGAACCCTATGGCCTATATAGTGTACTGCTTTGACCAGATCCCTATAGGCCCTGGTCAAAATTATTGCCTGAGTCTGTAGTTTGCCATCCGTTCTCAAACCCAGAACAGACCCAGAACAAACCCAGAACAGCCAATCGACAACATAATAGATGTTCTGATTAATTTTACCGGCCCTTTTGGCTAACAGGCCCGGAGACATCATGATCAATATCAGCATCAACAGGGATCAACACTGCTGTTAGTTTGAGACTAGTGAGCACAAGAGGGTGTGCGGTAAGGTATTACCTTGCGGTAAGGTATTACCTTGCGGTAAGGTTTACCGATAAAACGTGAGCCTATCACAAAATGGCCCCCCCCAAAAAAATAACTATAGGCTATTACAACGTTAATGCATGTCAGCCACATGAAACATTTGGGAATTGACTTAAAACCGAGTGGTATACGCTCCAAATTGCGAGCTGGTTCGACAAGAACACTTACTTTTTGTGGAGGCGGATGTCAGGATTTGGCCAGGATTGTTCCGGTTTTGGCCACTAGATGCCCCCATTGTGCTTTTTTGACCCTTTTGTTTTCCCTTGTTTCCAGTTATTATTTGCACCTGTGCCTCGTTTCCCTTGAATGTATTTAAACCCTTAGTTTTCCTCAGTTCTTTGCTCTGTGTTTGAATGTTAGCACCCAGCCCTAGCGATGCTGTGAACATTTGTTACTCCTGTTGGACTCTCTTGTGGTACTCTGTTTTTGTTCTCGTTTATATTTTTTTTTTGGCTTTTTCCTGCTGTACCTACCACCTTGTGGATTTACCTTTTGACTTGGAGGATTACCTTTTTCTTTTGGAATTACTTTTGACGTTGTGGATTTATATTTTTGCCTGAAGAACTTTCCTTTTTACTTTATTAAACCACCGTCTCAAGTACTGCTGTGTCTGCCTCATCTTCTGGGTTCTGCCGACTATTAGTGGCTCAGTTTGCTAAGTTCTCACACCGGAGACCCGAGTTCGTAACCGGGTCCTGACAGCGGAGAGGTGCCCGGAGAAGTAGCGAGACACGGGCGGATAAGGCGGAGATGAGTGGCCAATACCGCAGGTGCGCACGGACAACAGTGGAGGTATCAATTCGGATTCATGCAGGGTAATAACGTTATGAGTTGGAATTATGGTTCATTGTTTAGCTAGCTAGCTTAGCTGCGTGACTTAACAAAAGACTCCATTATGTAAGTAACCATTTCACTACACCTTCTGTATCCTGTGTATGTGACAATAAAACGTTCATTTCTTCCATATAGTATGAGTTTACCAGGGACGGTAAAGTGAAGAACATGACCTGCACCAGTCAAATTCAAATTAGGATTTAAAGTTAGGCCAATGAGACAGTGTCCACGTTCTAAAATGCCCTGCTTCTTTTTTGTCACACTCAAAACCGTAAGCTATTTTCTGTAATTGGCTCGCCATTAATAACCTCTTGGCACACGGATCCCTTTAACGGGATAATTTTCGTAAACAAGCGCTGAATTGCAGAGCGCCAAATTCCCCCCCAAAAAATACTACAAATATTGATTTTCATGAAATCACAAGTGAAATATACCAAAACACAGCTTAGCTTGTTGTTAATCCACCTATCGTGTCAGATTTTGAAAATATGCTTTACAGCGAAACAATCCAAGCGTTTGTGAGTTTATCGATCACTAGACAAAACAGTAAGAACAGCTAGCCTCAAATTAGCTTGGTCACGAAAGTCAGAAAAGCAATAAAATTAATCGCTTACCTTTGATGATCTTCGGATGTTTGCACTCACGAGGCTCCCAGTTACACAATACATGTTATTTTTGTTCGATAAAGATTATTTTTATAACCAAAAACCTCCATTTGGTTTGCGCGTTATGTTCAGAAAACCACAGGCTCGTGCCGGTCCTGAAGGGCAGACGAAAATTCCCAAAAGTATCCGTAATGTTCGTAGAAACATGTCAAACGTTTTTTATAATCAATCCTCAGGTTGTATTTAACATAAATAATCGATAATATTTCAACCGGACGGTAAACTAAATGTCGAGCTACATCTGTCGCGCGCGGGAACTAATCAAAGGACACCTGACGCGTTTTGATAAATCTCGCTAATTTTTTCAAAATAAAAGCTTGAAACTATGTCTAAAGCCTGTTCACAACCTGTGGAAGCCATTGGAAAAGGAATCTGGTTGATACCCCTTTAAATGGAGGATAGGCAGGCAATGGAACAGGGATTTTTCCAAATAAAAGGCACGTCCGGGTTGGATTTCCTCAGGTTTTCGCCTGCAAAATCAGTTCTGTTATACTCACAGACAATATTTTGACAGTTTTGGAAACTTTAGAGTGTTTTCTATCCTAATCTGTCAATTATATGCATATTCTAGCATCTGGGCCTGAGAAATAGTCCGTTTACCTTTGGAACGTTATTTTTCCAAACATAAAAATAGTGCCCCCTAGCTTCAAGAGGCACCATTAATGATCTTGTTGTGAGTTTATTTTCCTGTAATAATGAAGACAAATGAGCTTAAGTCAAAACGTTGTCAACTATATGATATGGTCATTATTTGAACTGGCTAGCCAGCTAACTTAACATTAGCTAGCAAACAATCTAGAAATTAACCAAAACATGGTTTAGAAAGCTGCTTTAGTTGCCTAGTTTGCTAAAATGACAGATAATCAATTTATTTTTAGGAGGGTGGGTTTATTGGTGTTAAAAAAATACTAGTTATGCTAGTTTGGATCACCAGGCTGCTGATGTCACTGCAACAACTGTCAATAGAATAATTATATTATATATATATTATTATATATTATAAGTATAAACCAGCCTTTAGTCTTGAAATCTTTGTTCTTTTAGTACATGACCTTACATGCGAATCCTTAACGAGATGGGCTAAGGCTTAAGAGGGTGTGAATGATGCTGAATGGGTGCAGACAAAGAAGAGATCTCCAGTAGGTTTACCAAAAAAATCAAGGGCCATTTTTTCTTTAAAAGCAGAATTCACTTTCCCATTGTTCCTTTACTGTAGTGTACGATATACCATTTCTCTATTTTTATCCAATGTAAAAAAAAACAATTTCAAATGTTGCTACATAAGACCGAATCGAGCCAGTCGGTCACATTTTACCTTTGCCCTCCCTCTTTTCCTTCAGTCCCATCCTTCAGCTACGCTCAATTCCTCCCATCGATCTCTGAAAACCATCCAATTTAGATTTTTCAACTGTGCTGTGATGTTTCACAAACATTCTAAACCTTTCTATTCTCATAGTTTCTACGTATTCTGAATAAAAAATGAAGATTTTTACTAAGAGTATTATTAAAATATTAACCTCAGGAGGCTGAAGAAATTTGGATTGTCACCAAAAACACTCGCAAACTTTTACAGATGCACAATCGAGAGCATCCTGTCGGGCTGTATCACCGCCTGGTACGGCAACAGCTCCGCCCACAACCGTAAGACTCTCCAGAGGGTAGTGAGGTCTGCACAACGCATCACCGGGTGCAAACTACCTGCCCTCCAGGACACCTACACCACCGATGTCACAGGAAGGCCAAAAAGACCATCAAGGACAACAGCCACTGCCTGTTCACCCCGCTATCATCCAGGTGAGGTCAGTACAGGTGCATCAAAGCGGGGACCGAGAGACTGAAAAACAGCTTCTATCTCAAGGCCATCAGACTGTTAAACAGCCACCACTAACATTGAGTGGCTGCTGCCAACATACTGACTCAACTCCAGCCACTTTAATAATGGAAAATGTGTAATACATGTATCACTAGCCACTTTAAACAATGCCACTTTATATAATGTTTACATATCCTACATTACTCATCTCATATGTATATACTGTACTCTATACCATCTTGCATCTTTTCTATGCCGTTCGGCCATCACTCATTTATATATTTTTATGTACATATTCGTATTCATTCCTTTACAATTGTGTGTATAAGGTAGTTGTTTTTGGAATTGTTAAGTTATATTACTTGTTAGATGTTACTGCATGGTCAGAACTAGAAGCACAAGCATTTCGCTACACTCGCATTAACATCTGCTAACCATGTGTATGTGACAAATTAATTTGATTTGATTTGATTTTGTTTTTTGCCATCATTGTAAGCCTGCCACACACACACTATACGATACATTTATTAAACATAAGAATGTGAGACGTGACAAAGAACTCTTATAGGACCAGGGCACAAATAATAATATAACATTAATCAATAATTCTGCTCTTTATTTAACCATCTTACATCTAAAACTTTGTTCATCGAAAAGTGTGATTAACTCACCATAGGTTAACGAGAAGGGTGTGCTTGAAAGGATGCACATAACTCTGCAATGTTGGGTTGTATTGGAGAGAGTATCAGTCTTAAATAATTTTCCACACACAGTCTGTGCCTCTATTTAGTTCTAATGCTTGTGAGGGCCGAGAATCTACTCTCGCATAGGTTCGTGGTTGCAAAGGGCATCAGTGTCTTAACAGCGCGATTTGCCAAGGCAGGATACTCTGAGTGCAGCCCAATCCAGGAATCTGACAGTGGCTTTTGATTCAATTACATTTTCACAGAACAGCTTCTTGCAGTTTCGATGAGGCTCTCCTGTTCAGATATCGGTAAGTGGACTGGAAGTAGAGCATGAAAGGGATAACGAATTCAGTTGTTTGTGTCATCCGATTCAGGAAAGTACTTACGTAATTGCACACCCAACTCACTCATGTCCGTAAGCTTGAGTTCATTTGCACACAAAAAAATCATACAATGATGGAAAGACCTGTGTGTTGTCCTTGTTAATGCAGCCAGAGAGAAGAGCTCCAACTTCTTAATCATAGCCTAAATTCTGTCCCGCATATTGAATATAGTTGCGGAGAGTTCCCTTTAATCCTAGATTGAGATCATTCATGTGAGAAAAAACATCACCCAGATAGGCCAGTCGTGTGAGAAACTCGTCATTGTGCATGCGGTCAAACAAGTGAAAATTATGGTCAGTAAAAGAAAACTTTTAAGTTTGTCTCTCAATTTAAAAAATGTGTCAATACTTTGCCTCTTGATAACCACTTCTGTACGTTGTAAAAACGTTTTCACTGTAGTGTCCAAAACGCCTTTCAAGCTGTCAGGCATTCCCTTGGCAGCAAGAGCCTCTCGGTGGATGCTGCAGTGTATCCAAGTGGGATCAGGAGGAAATGCTTGCACGCGCGTTACCACTCCACTATGTCTCCCTGTCATGGCTTTTGCTCCCATCAGTACAGATAAAAACATGAGCAGCAGCTACGTTCGGCTACATACGGACCGTTAGTGGATATCCCGCGAGAGAGTAACGGTTAATGTGATTGAATGTTAATTATTTGACTAGGCTACCTGTATTTGACATTGTGTTGTTATTTCACTGAACACCTAGATGGTGTAATTTAATTTTTTGGCAGTGAAACGAGGCTATTCAGGCGAGAAAACACAACTCACCCAAATGTATAGCCCCGTTGGAAAATATAAATAGACTTATTTTTTAAATTCTTTTTCTATGTGAATCATATTTTTATTTGGTTTCAGTTTGGGAATAGCTGTTGTAGAGGCACTATATGAGCATTTTAATAAGAACATATTCAAAGTTGAATATGTGTAATATTTGTTCATACAGTACAAACACACACACACACACACACACACACACACACACACACACACACACACACACACACACACACACACACACACACACACACACACACACACACACACACACACACACACACACACACACACACACACACATCCCTTTTTTGTTGTATATAGGAATGCAGGAATGACCATTGTTTTTTGTGACTGGTGTTTATGTGTGTGTGTGTGTCTGTGTATGTGTGGCGGTGGGGGTGAGAGACACACCTGTGTCTGCATACTGTCGTGTCTTTGACTATGCCAGATTAATTGCTATGACATGCTATTCTATAAAATAATTTCTCCGTAATTAATATTACCTGATTGAACTAATCATGTAAATATTAATTAACTAGAGAGGGACACCACGAAAGAATATTTATAGAGCTGTTATCTTCCGAATAAACTCTTAAAGATTTAGTAATATTTTACTAAATAGCAGTCACATTAATCGTCATTTTATTCAGTCTCATCTGAAAGTGGTAAATCCTTTGTTATCTGCAAGAATCCTGGCTAACAAGTTGAATCAGCAATACAAAATTGGGTTTAATTATTTATTTACTAAATACCTAACTAATCACACAGAAACACACATACACAATTAAATCATAACTTGATCACAAATTACGTCATACAGAAAAACGTCCCTAGCGGGCGGAATAGATATGACAGCTTGTTACACAAAGGGAAGGGGCTGAGTCTTAGTGAAAGAGCGGGAGACTGGAACATAGGCGAGCTGTGCTATCGTAAATACAGTATCTTATGCATTCTAAATTACCGCCCATTTGAAAAGGAAAATGCAATACATATTTACTCTGAGCTGCGCTTCAGTAGGTTGGTGGTAGATGGAAGCCCGTATCGCCAACCCAAGTCCTCTGTCCTTTGGAGAATGTCTCTGGTAGTCACGGGATACGTTGGAGTAACGTTGTGTGTAGTAGACGGGATACTCGGACTGTCCTTCCTAACCTGCGTTTAGCTGTTGCTAACTCAACGGTTAGGAGATATCACTTCTGTAGTGAATACGAGTTCAAAGTTCATACCATTCACAATCAAAGTCCATGCTGATGTTGGCTTAGTTCTGTAGTTATTATCTGAACCATTCTGACACCGGATCGTCATCCTGGCGTACCCGGAACAGGAAGTTATATTCTTGTCAATGGCTTTTATAGTGGAGGGAGAGGGGTGTGTCTGAAAAGTTTATAACCCAAGCCTCTTCACAGGGGCGGGCCACTGTGAGCAGAGGAAAACTTATGAAAGCACAGATCTCTCATTTGGAAGCTAAAATTAAATTTCACCTCTTCACAAATAATCTCATATTCAAACATTTGAATTAAACAACAATTCCATGTGAATCCGATACCTCTGACGTTTAGACTTTCCACAGTAGAGTTTATGTCATTCTATCATTGATGAGAATGTGTCAGAGGGCAACCGAACTGACATAATATACCTTAAGTACCACCGCATATGTTCAGTTGGTCGGATTACCAGAATATAGTTCATTCCCCCCCACCTTCTGATGTCCCCAGAATCTCTATGTTAACCAAGGGGTTTTCTTATGTCACATCAGTAGGGAAGAGGAACGGGGGAGGGGGGAAATAGGTATTTATGACTGTCATAAACCTACCCCCACTGCCAACGTCATGACAATACTGTACACTGCACTTCACTACATCATTATACAGAACATTGTCAGACTATGTCTACTCTGAAGAATCTCAAAGTCCAGATGCCCTTGAATCGGTCAAGGATACAGTTCAACGAGTTGTCTTCTCTAGCTGCGTCTGCCCCGGGCTATCCCTTGGAACCTCTCCCCTCAGAACATATAATCCAAGAGGACATCAGAGAGGAAAGAGAGAGACAGAGAGACGGAGAGAAAAAAGAGAGAGAGTGAGCGAGTGAGAGAGAGATGAATTGAATCGGCTATTAAAGACTACCGGAACCCACTGGATTCTCCAATTACACTAGATGAGCTACAGTACAAAATACAAACCTGTCGTGTTGACGTATACTCAATGAAATGATAAAATATAGACCGCAAATTCAAATTGACTATACCCCCTAAAGTCGATGGACGTGCCGGCGCGTCACACGTGATTCCCAAACCTTCAATAACAAATCCATCACATACAGAGAGATGAACCTGGAGAAGAGTCCCCTAAGCAAGCTGGTCCTGGTGCTCTGTTCACAAACACAAACAGACCCCACAGAGCCCAAGGACAACAACACAATTAGACCCAACCAAATCATTGGTTGGTTGTTGGCAGCCTTCTCTACCCTACAGAAGACTGGATTCTAACCTCAACTTTGCATGTTAGC
Source organism: Salvelinus alpinus (assembly GCF_045679555.1). Taxonomy (NCBI): domain Eukaryota; kingdom Metazoa; phylum Chordata; class Actinopteri; order Salmoniformes; family Salmonidae; genus Salvelinus; species Salvelinus alpinus. Next base: position 7,041,951 of record NC_092115.1, on the reverse strand, counting down.
AGCCTTCTCTGCTCTATAGAAGACTGGATTCTAACCTCAACTTTGCATGTTAGCAATCTTCTCTGTCCTATAGAAGACTGGATTCTAACCTCAACTTTGCATGTTAGCAATCTTCTCTGTCCTATAGAAGACTGGATTCTAACCTCAACTTTGCATGTTAGCAATCTTCTCTGTCCTATAGAAGACTGGATTCTAACCTCAACTTTGCATGTTAGCAATCTTCTCTGCCCTATAGAAGACAGGATTCTGACCTCAACTTTGCATATTAGCAGCCTTCTCTGCCCTATAGAAGACAGGATTCTGACCTCAACTTTGCATATTAGCAGCCTTCTCTGCCCTATAGAAGACAGGATTCTAACCTCAACTTTCTAGTATACATTCTACAGGTCATGCTGTGAGGATATAATGTACTTAAGCCAGCTGTGAGGCTGACTGGATTCAACACTGTATCTCTTGTGTGACCCATTACTGTGATAGGCTGCTGAGCTAAAGCCTAGAAATAGGTTTGGGGAGCTAATGCAAGTATTCCGGTCTCAGGTAATGCCACTCATCATTCACTGAATGACCTGCATTAAACATGTAACCATTTCAGGTTATTACGTGAAGCAATATTTGCTGATAGCCTAAGCACTACATTACATATAATCAAACAAAACAACAACTAGCTTATTGGAAGTATTTACAGTTTCATCCATTCATTAATTCATTTGTTAATTCATTCATTAAGGCATTCATCATCTTGTCCTTCAGTGAGTCTGAAAGGAATTTACAAAGCTCAAAATGTCCAGAGTATTTGACCTTGGAGTAAAAGGTGTCCATCTTGTCTGGGAGATATTTACTGTAAATAGAGCTCTCTACCTTAATAACAGACAGCAGGTCAATCATGGGCTGGAGCTGAGAGGCCAGGCAGAATGCTGTCAATACTGAATCAGACACATGCCTAGTAGTGCTTAGGAAGAGAGATCTGTGTCAGCGTCCCAAATGGCACAACATGCCCTTTTTAGGGCCGGAAGTCGTGTACTACATAGGGATTAGGTTTGGCAGCAGGGCAGTAGATAACCATGCTATCCTGGAGTGTTAGGTTGGCAGCAGGGCAGTAGATAACCATGCTATCCTGGGGTGTTAGGTTGGCAGCAGGGCAGTAGATAGCCATGCTATCCTGGGGTGTTAGGTTGGCAGCAGGGCAGTAGATAGCCATGCTATCCTGGGGCGTTAGGTTTGGCAGCAGGACAGTAGATAGCCATGCTATCCTGGGGCGTTAGCTTGGCAGCAGGACAGTAGCTAGCCATGCTATCCTGGAGTGTTAGGTTTGGCAGCAGGGCAGTAGCTAGACATGCTATCCTGGAGTGTTAGGTTTGGCAGCAGGGCAGTAGATAACCATGCTATCCTGAGCACAGATCAAGTACCAGTGGTGATATGAGTCACAGGGTGTTAGGTGGCAGGGAGCCTAGTGGTTAGAGCATTGGTTGATAGATCAAATCTCCAAGCTGACAAATAAAATTATATTGTTCTACATTTAACATTTAAGTCATTTAGCAGACGCTCTTATCCAGAGCGACTTACAAATTGGAAAGTTCATACATATTCATCCTGGTCCCCCCGTGGGAATTGAACCCACAACCCTGGCGTTGCAAGCGCTGAGCCAACTGAGCCACACGGGACCTAGGGGTTCTACCCCTGAACAAGGCAGTTAAACCACTGTACATAAGAATAAGAATTTGTTCTTAATTGACTTGCCAAGTTAAATAAAGGAATAATGTGGAGTGAGTGTTTCAGACAGATTTTTTTTATTTTTTATTCCGGTGTAACAGTGAGGAGGAAAATGCTTAAGCTTTAGCTCAAGTGGGCTAACACAGTCGTGGCCACAAGAGGACGGGGCTGGAATACAGACAGTCACTGTAAGACAGGAGGGAATCAGTGTAGTAACAGCTGGAGCTCCAAGTCTAGGTCCAAGAGGCTTCTAAACAGCTGGAGCACCAAGTCTAGGTCCAAGAGGCTTCTAAACACCTTGAGCACCAAGTCTAGGTCCAAGAGGCTTCTAAACAGCTGGAGCTCCAAGTCTAGGTCCAAGAGGCTTCTAAACAGCTGGAGCACCAAGTCTAGGTCCAAGAGGCTTCTAAACACCTGGAGCTCCAAGTCTAGGTCCAAGAGGCTTCTAAACAGCTGGAGCACCAAGTCTAGGTCCAAGAGGCTTCTAAACAGCTGGAGCACCAAGTCTAGGTCCAAGAGGCTTCTAAACAGCTGGAGCACCAAGTCTAGGTCCAAGAGGCTTCTAAACACCTGGAGCACCAAGTCTAGGTCCAAGAGGCTTCTAGAAGAAAAATAAACGCACACCTATTTAGGCGAGGTGCTGGCTAGCGGAGTAGAACACTTAAAAATAAAGGAGAGCCGCACACTCTAGGAGCTCAGATGCAAAAATGTAATTACCAATGTTTCGACAGCCAAGCTGTCTTCATCAGGGCTGTAATACAGACAGTCACTGTAAGACAGGAGGGAATCAGTGTAGTAACAGCTGGAGTTCCAAGTCTAGGTCCAAGAGGCTTCTAAACAGCTGGAGCTCCAAGTCTAGGTCCAAGAGGCTTCTTAACAGCTTCTACCCCCAAGTCATAAGACTCCTGAACATCTAATCAAATGGCTACCCGGACTATTAACATTGCCCCCCCCGCGTCGTTGGTACACCAGAAGTACATTCATTTCTAATGACTTCGCTGCGTTTGCGCTTTTTTGTTGAAGCAGTTCGTTCTGTGTGTAGTTTATCCAAAGTATGTATCAAATTGTGTACGTGTAAACTTTGACAGAAATAGTAGCAAAAAAAGTTGAATATTGAACGTTTGATGCACACATATCCAGGAAAATATTTTTGGATTAGAAAGTGTAGAAAGTTTGACAGCAGAATGTATTACGCAGCATTTCACGCTGCCGGTCTGATCGAGGCAGAAAGCTATTGACCACACCTTCTTCTATCCAGATATATATTTGTAATAGTAGTAGTCATTTGAGAGGATTACAGATCCGTTTAAGATCGGAGCATTTGCACGGCTATGGTTCGACCAAACACTGGCCCTTTATCCAAACTGGATAAATATCATTCCACATCAATCACCACCCCAGGTGTGTACGTGCCTCCGTCCAGCATGCATCCGCGTGTGTGTGTGTGTGTGTGTGTGTGTGTCTTGTTTGTCACAACAACAACAAAAAATGACTATTGGCGACGTGTAAACAACACACAGCTGATCAAACACATGCGAGGGCTATTCTGCATGTTAATGTTTAGTGCCCAGTATCACTCACTGTTAGAACAACACAGACAACCGATTTGATAGCGAGATGAAAGGGGGGGGTCGGGTTAGTGAAGGAAGAAGAAGATTTTTAAAAACATGTTCACGTTAGTACTGTAGCTCCATGGATGCGCTGTTGTTGTGGACACGGGTTCGAATTCCGGGTCGGCCGTACAGAGATGGGCTCTGTTACTCCTTAAAAAACAAGTGTTGTGAGTGAAGTTGTCTGTATAGAGGTGAGTCGAAACCTTTTTCTCCACAGCGGATGGGAATTCCCTCGTTTAACTGAAAGAGAGAAGAGGTTGATGGAGTAGAGGAAGGAGAGGAAGAGGGAGAGGAGAGGGAGAGGGAGGGATAACCCAGGGGCCTGAAGATAAGTGAATCTAAAGAGCAAAGCTAAGCCAGAGATGACAGGCATGAGAGGAGAGGAGAAGGACGGTATTACTCCATTCATAATCACTGGATCAGAGACAGACGGAGAGAAAAATCCATCCATACCTTCATCTCTCTGGCCCATTCAGTCCATTTTTGTTATCTGTGGCTTTACATAACCACAGGAGGAAAGGGTGTGGCTTTAGATAACGACAGGAGGAAGAGGTGTGGCTTTACGTAACCACAGGAAGAGAAGGTGTGGCTTTAGATAACCACAGGAGGAGAAGGTGTGGCTTTAGATAACCACAGGAGGAGAAGGTGTGGCTTTAGATAACCACAGGAGGAGAAGGTGTGGCTTTAGATAACCACAGGAGGAGAAGGTGTGGCTTTAGATAACCACAGGAGGAAGAGGTGTGGCTTTAGATAACCACAGGAGGAAGAGGTGTGGCTTCAGAACCACAGGAGGAAGAGGTGTGGCTTCAGATAACCACAGGAGGAAGAGGTGTGGCTTCAGATAACCACAGGAGGAAGAGATGAAGAAGCATCAAAGTACTGATGCTATGCTGCTGTCTATACTGAGCTGTTTAGGTCTCTTTCACACACACGCACACACGCACGCACGCACGCACGCACGCACGCACGCACGCACGCACGCACGCACGCACGCACTCACACACACACACACACACACACACACACACACACACACACACACACACACACACACACACACACACACACACACACACACACACACACACACACACACACACACACACATTCAAATCAAATGTATTTATATAGCCCTTCTTACATCAGCTGATATCTCAAAGTGCTCTACAGAAACCCAGCCTAAAACCCCAAACAGCAAGCAATGCAGATGTAGAAGCACGGTGGCTAGGAAAAACTCCCTAGAAAGGCCAAAACCTAGGAAGAAACCTAGAGAGGAACCAGGCTGTGTCGGATGGAGATTATAACAGAGCATGGTCAAGATGTTCAAATGTTCATAAATGACCAGCATGGTCAAATAATAATAATCACAGTAGTTGTCGAGGGTGCAGCAAGTCAGCACCTCAGGAGTAAATGTCAGTTGGCTTTTCATAGCCGATCATTAAGAGTATCTCTACTGCTCATGCTGTCTCTAGAGAGTTGAAAACAGCAGGTCTGGGACAGGTAGCACGTCCGGTGAACAGGTCAGGGTTCCATAGCCGCAGGCAGAACAGTTGAAACTGGAGCAGCACCAGGTGGACTGGGGACAGCAAGGAGTCATCATGCCAGGTAGCCCTGAGGCATGGTCCTAGGGCTCAGGTCCTCCGAGAGAGAGAAAGAAAGAGAGAATTAGAGAGAGCATACTTAAATTCACACAGGACACCAGATAAGCCAGGAGAAGTACTCCAGATATAACAAACTGACTCTAGCCGCCCGACACATAAACTACTGCAGCATAAATACTGAAGGCTGAGACAGGAGGGGTCAGGAGACACTGTGGCCCCATCCGATGATACCCCCAGACAGGGCCAAACAGGAAGGATATAACCCCACCCACTTTGCCAAAGACAGCCCCCACACCACTGGAAGGATATCTTCAACCACCAACTTACCATCCTGAGACAAGGCCGAGTATAGCCCACAAAGATCTCCGCCACGGCACAACCCAAGGGGGGGCGCCAACCCAGACAGGAAGATCACGTCAGTGACTCAACCCACTCAAGTGACGCACCCCTCCATAAAAATGGAGCTCTGTAAGAGAAAGCCCTGCCTCCAGCTGTTTGCTTAGAAATTCTAGGGACAATTAGGAGGCCTGCGTCTTGTGACCGTAGCGTACGTGTAGGTATGTACGGCAGGACCAAATTGGAAAGATAGGTAGGAGCAAGCCCATGTGATCCAACCCGCATCATTTCCGGGTTGGAGCGAGTAGTCGCATTTCGCTTCGCTCCACAGGTAGTATTACATTTAATTTCGTTTCATTACAGTACAACGGTTTGATTTGTTTGATTTTAGCAATTTTTTCTTAGCTAGCTACATAGCCGTCTTTGTATCAAAGATAATTGTGTAGTTTAGAGTAATTATCGAGGTTAGCTAGCCAGCTATTTTCGTCCTTCTAACGTAGTCAACACTGCTAGCTAGCCAGCTAGCCAACTTCTACCGAATAGCAGCACTGTAGAAACTATTACATTACAACGGAACGACTTGATTAGTGTAGTGTTAGCTAGCTACATAGTTGTCTTTGCTGTCTTTGTATCCAAGATAATTGTGTAGTTTAGAGTAATTATCGAGGTTATCGAGGTTACCTAGCCAGTTATCGAGGTTACCTAGCCAAGTACACTTTCAAACAAAGTCAACAACGCAGCCACTGCTAGCTAGCCTACTTCACCAGCCAGCAGTACTGTATCATTTTAGTCAATAAGATTTTTTGCAACGTAAGCTTAACTTTCTGAACATTCGAGACGTGTAGTCCACTTGTCATTCTAATCTCCTTTGCATTAGCGTAGCCTCTTCTGTAGCCTGTCAACTATGTGTCTGTCTATCCCTCTTCTCTCCTCTCTGCACAGACCATACAAACGCTTCACACCGCGTGGCCGCTGCCACTCTAACCTGGTGGTCCCAGCGCCTATCTCCTGATTCTGCCTCCTCAACCCTCCTCTCCTCCCTTTCTGCATCCTTTGACTCTCTATGTCCCCTATCCTCCAGGCCGGCTCGGTCCTCCCCTCCTGCTCCGTGGCTCGACGACTCATTGCGAGCTCACAGAACAGGGCTCCGGGCAGCCGAGCGGAAATGGAGGAAAACTCGCCTCCCTGCGGACCTGGCATCCTTTCACTCCCTCCTCTCTACATTCTCCTCTTCTGTCTCTGCTGCTAAAGCCACTTTCTACCACTCTAAATTCCAAGCATCTGCCTCTAACCCTAGGAAGCTCTTTGCCACCTTCTCCTCCCTCCTGAATCCTCCTCCCCCTCCCCCCCTCCTCCCTCTCTGCGGATGACTTCGTCAACCATTTTGAAAAGAAGGTCGACGACATCCGATCCTCGTTTGCTAAGTCAAACGACACCGCTGGTTCTGCTCACACTGCCCTACCCTGTGCTTTGACCTCTTTCTCCCCTCTCTCTCCAGATGAAATCTTGCGTCTTGTGACGGCCGGCCGCCCAACAACCTGCCCGCTTGACCCTATCCCCTCCTCTCTTCTCCAGACCATTTCCGGAGACCTTCTCCCTTACCTCACCTCGCTCATCAACTCATCCTTGACCGCTGGCTACGTCCCTTCCGTCTTCAACAGAGCGAGAGTTGCACCCCTTCTGAAAAAACCTACACTCGATCCCTCCGATGTCAACAACTACAGACCAGTATCCCTTCTTTCTTTTCTCTACAAAACTCTTGAACGTGCCGTCCTTGGCCAGCTCTCCTGCTATCTCTCTCAGAATGACCTTCTTGATCCAAATCAGTCAGGTTTCAAGACTAGTCATTCAACTGAGACTGCTCTTCTCTGTGTCACGGAGGCGCTCCGCACTGCTAAAGCTAACTCTCTCTCCTCTGCTCTCATCCTTCTAGACCTATCGGCTGCCTTTGATACTGTGAACCATCAGATCCTCCTCTCCACCCTCTCCGAGTTGGGCATCTCCGGCGCGGCCCACGCTTGGATTGCGTCCTACCTGACAGGTCGCTCCTACCAGGTGGCGTGGCGAGAATCTGTCTCCGCACCACGTGCTCTCACCACTGGTGTCCCCCAGGGCTCTGTTCTAGGCCCTCTCCTATTCTCGCTATACACCAAGTCACTTGGCTCTGTCATATCCTCACATGGTCTCTCCTATCATTGCTTTGCAGACGACACACAATTAATCTTCTCCTTTCCCCCTTCTGATAACCAGGTGGCGAATCGCATCTCTGCATGTCTGGCAGACATATCAGTGTGGATGACGGATCACCACCTCAAGCTGAACCTCGGCAAGACGGAGCTGCTCTTCCTCCCGGGGAAGGACTGCCCGTTCCATGATCTCGCCATCACGGTTGACAACTGCATTGTGTCCTCCTCCCAGAGTGCTAAGAACCTTGGCGTGATCCTGGACAACACCCTGTCGTTCTCAACTAACATCAAGGCGGTGACCCGTTCCTGTAGGTTCATGCTCTACAACATTCGCAGAGTACGACCCTGCCTCACACAGGAAACGGCGCAGGTCCTAATCCAGGCACTTGTCATCTCCCGTCTGGATTACTGCAACTCGCTGTTGGCTGGGCTCCCTGCCTGTGCCATTAAACCCCTACAACTCATACAGAACGCCGCAGCCCGTCTGGTGTTCAACCTTCCCAAGTTCTCTCACGTCACCCCGCTCCTCCGCTCTCTCCACTGGCTTCCAGTTGAAGCTCGCATCCGCTACAAGACCATGGTGCTTGCCTACGGAGTTGTGAGGGGAACGGCACCTCCGTACCTTCAGGCTCTGATCAGGCCCTACACCCAAACAAGGGCACTGCGTTCATCCACCTCTGGCCTGCTCGCCTCCCTACCTCTGAGGAAGTACAGTTCCCGCTCAGCCCAGTCAAAACTGTTTGCTGCTCTGGCACCCCAATGGTGGAACAAACTCCCTCACGACGCCAGGTCAGCGGAGTCAATCACCACCTTCCGGAGACACCTGAAACCCCACCTCTTTAAGGAATACCTAGGATAGGATAAAGTAATCCTTCTAACCCCCCCCCCCCCCCCCTTAAAAGAGTTAGATGCACTATTGTAAAGTGGTTGTTCCACTGGATATCATAAGGTGAATGCACCAATTTGTAAGTTGCTCTGGATAAGAGCGTCTGCTAAATGACTTAAATGTAAATGTAAATGTAAATGCTTTGTAGGTTAGCAGTAACACCTTGAAATCAGCCCTTGCCTTATTAACAGGAAGCCAGTGTAGGGAGACTATTACTGGAGTAATATGATAAAAAAATGTGGTTCTAGTCAGGATTCTAGCAGTCGTATTTAGCACTAACTGAAGTTTATTTAGTGCTTTATTCGGGTAGTCGGAAAGTAGAACATTGCAGTAGTCAGACCTAGAAGTAACAAAAGCATGGATACATTTTTCTGCATCATTTTTGGACAGAAAGTTTCTGATTTTTGCAATGTTACGTAGATGGAAAAAAGCTGTCCATGAAACAGTCTTGATATGTTCGTCAAAAGAGAGGTCAGGGTCCAGAGTAACGCCGAGGTCCTTCACCGTTTAATTTGAGACGACTTTACAACCATCAAGATTAATTGTCAGATTCAACAGAAGATCTCTTTGTTTCTTGGGACCTAGAACAAGCATCTCTGTTTTGTCCGAGTTTAAAAGTAAAACGTTTGCAGCCATCCACTTCCTTATGTATGATACACAGGCTTCTAGCGAGGGCAATTTTGGGGCTTCACCATGTTTCAATGAAATTGAAATTGATGGTCAGGGGTACCAGTACTGAGTCGATGGTCAGGGGTACCAGTACTGAGTTAATGGTCAGGGGTACCAGTACTGAGTCGATGTACAGGGGTACCAGTACTGAGTCGATGGTCAGGGGTACCAGTACTGAGTCAATGGTCAGGGGTACCAGTACTGAGTCAATGGTCAGGGGTACCAGTACTGAGTCGATGGTCAGGGGTACCAGTACTGAGTCGATGTACAGGGGTACCAGTACTGAGTTAATGTGCAGGGGTACCAGTACTGAGTCGATGTACAGGGGTACCAGTACTGAGTTAATGTGCAGGGGTACCAGTACTGAGTCGATGGTCAGGGGTACCAGTACTGAGTCAATGTACAGGGGTACCAGTACTGAGTTAATGTGCAGGGGTACCAGTACTGAGTTAATGTACAGGGGTACCAGTACTGAGTCGATGGTCAGGGGTACCAGTACTGAGTTAATGTGCAGGGGTACCAGTACTGAGTCGATGTACAGGGGTACCAGTACTGAGTTAATGTACAGGGGTACCAGTACTGAGTTAATGTGCAGGGGTACCAGTACTGAGTTAATGTGCAGGGGTACCAGTACTGAGTCGATGTACAGGGGTACCACTACTGAGTTAATGTGCAGGGGTACCAGTACTGAGTCGATGGTCAGGGGTACCAGTACTGAGTCGATGTACAGGGGTACCAGTACTGAGTTAATGTGCAGGGGTACCAGTACTGAGTTAATGTACAGGGGTACCAGTACTGAGTCGATGGTCAGGGGTACCAGTACTGAGTCAATGTGCAGGGGTACCAGTACTGAGTCGATGGTCAGGGGTACCAGTACTGAGTTAATGTGCAGGGGTACCAGTACTGAGTTAATGTACAGGGGTACCAGTACTGAGTTAATGTGCAGGGGTACCAGTACTGAGTTGATGTACAGGGGTACCAGTACTGAGTTAATGTGCAGGGGTACCAGTACTGAGTCGATGGTCAGGGGTACCAGTACTGAGTTAATGTGCAGGGGTACCAGTACTGAGTCGATGGTCAGGGGTACCAGTACTGAGTCAATGTACAGGGGTACCAGTACTGAGTTAATGTGCAGGGGTACCAGTACTGAGTCGATGTACAGGGGTACCAGTACTGAGTTAATGTGCAGGGGTACCAGTACTGAGTCGATGTACAGGGGTACCAGTACTGAGTTAATGTGCAGGGGTACCAGTACTGAGTCGATGGTCAGGGGTACCAGTACTGAGTCGATGTACATGGGTAGGAGGTAATTGAGGTAGACACAATATGTACCTGTCTCTACCCATCACCATGTGAGTCGTAAAGAGCACCATATTCCTTATATAGTGCACTATATAGGGAATAGGGTTTAATTAGGGATGTAAATTAGGGTAAAGTAGTGCACTATGTAGAGAATAGGGAGCCATTAGAGATGTATATTAGGGTAAAGTAGTGCATTATGTAGAGAATAGGGTGCCATTAGAGATGTATATTAGGGTAAAGTAGTGCACTATGTAGGGAATAGGATCCCACTTGGGATGTATATTAGGGTAAAGTAGTGCACTATGTAGGGAATAGGATCCCACTTGGGATGTATATTAGGGTAAAGTAGTGCACTATGTAGGGAATAGGGTCCCATTAGAGATGTATATTAGGGTAAAGTAGTGCACTATGTAGGGAATAGGGTCCCATTTGGGATGTATATTAGGGTAAAGTAGTGCACTATGTAGGGAATAGGATCCCACTTGGGATGTATATTAGGGTAAAGTAGTGCACTATGTAGGGAATAGGGTCCCAATTGGGATGAACACAGGGCTGTTGTTAGCTCCAATAAAACTCAAGGTGTGGAGGTCGACAGACAGACAGACAGACAGACAGACAGACAGACAGACAGACAGACAGACAGACAGACAGACAGACAGACAGACAGACAGACAGACAGACAGACAGACAGACAGACAGACAGACAGACAGACAGACAGACAGACAGACAGACAGACAGACAGACAGACAGACAGACAAGGGATTCATTTAGGCGCTGGAGAAACGTGTTTGAGACATAACTCCTGGATAACTTTATCGATCAGGGATATCACGAATATGCAGAACATCTGTCTGGGACAGGAGAAGGACACTGGAAAACAGAATACAAGGTCTGTACCTGCAGAGGCTGTTTTCACAGACAGAGGCTTTCCACTTTGTGACTGTGACTCTTACATATACCAGGCTTCCACCATATACCTGAGCCAGAACAGTATGGTACGAGTTAGCCCTATAGTGGGAATCAGGCATAATAGGTAACGCCATAATAGGGAGCTTTTTGGTTTTTCACAGATGATTAAAAACAATATCAGATGATTTTCCTGAAGTGCTCCTTCCTTCATGAGTATCTAGGTCTCCCATGTGATTAGGAGTGAGAGTGTGAAAATGCAATTAGGTTTCTGAACCCTGCGCTTAGCTGCAATTACCATGACAAATAACGCTGTGATTAAAAAAGCTTTACAGCTATATTAGCCCTGTCTGCGTTCTCACTGACATCAAATCAAATGAAATTGTATTTGTCACATGCGACGAATTTCACCTCACAGTGAAATGCTTACTTAAAAGCCCTTAACCAGTTTTAAGAAAAAAAAGAAAAAAAAGGGTAAGAGATAAGATAAACAAATAATTAAAGAGCAGCAGTAAATAACAATAGCACGGCTATTTACAAGTAGTTACCGGTACAGAGTCAATGTGCGGGGGCACCGGTGTCGAGGTGATTGAGGTAATATGTACATGTAGGTAGAGTTATTAAAGTGACTATGCATAGATAATAACAGAGAGTAAAATCAGCTTAGAAGAGGGGAGTGGGGGGGGGGGGGGGGGGGGTGCAAATAATCCAGGTAGCCATTTGACTAGGAGTCTTATGGTTTGGGGGTAGAAGCTGTTTAGAAGCCTCTTGGACCTAGACTTGGCGCTCCGCTATTACTTGCCGTGCGGCAACAGAGAGAACAATCTATGACTAGAGTGGCTGAAGTCTTTAACAATTTTTAGGGTCTTCCTCTGACACCGCCTGGTATAGAGGTCCTGGATGGCAGGAAGCTTGGCCCCAGTGATGTACTGGGCCGTACGCACTACCCTCTGTAGTGCCTTGCGGTCGGAGGCCGAGCAGTTGCCATACCAGGCAGTGATGCAACCAGTCAGGATGCTCTCGATGGTGCAGCTGTAAAACCTTTTGAGGATCTGAGGACCCATGCCAAATCTTTTCAGTCCCCTGAGGGGGAATATGTTTTGTCGTGCCCTCTTCATGACTGTCTTGGTGTGTTTGGACCATGTTAGTTTGTTGGTGATGTGGACACCAAGGAACTTGAAGCTCTCAACCTGTTCCACTACAGCCCCGTCGATGAGAATGGGGGCTTGCTCGGTCTGTTCTACTAGTGCAGCATCAAGCTTTGTTTATTTGAAAAATGTATATGTTTGTGTGGTTGTATTTTGTCTCTTCAGTTCCCTCCATCTAACTCACTTCAGGCTCTGGGTTCTGCTGACACCTGCTGGTCTATGCCGTCTAGGGAAAACTACAGACATCACTGAGCTGTGGGGACAAACTTTACTAAGGAGTACTCTTTTTTTGTAGTTTTTACTCTTAAAGGTGCAATATGCAGAAATCGCTCTGCCATTTCCTGGTTGCAAAAATTTGAATAGTTCGCCTAATTTCAGTTTATGTCGGGCGGCAGGTAGCCTAGTGGTCAGAGCGTTGGGCCAGTAACCGAAAGGTTTCTAGATTGAATCCTTGAGCTGATAAGATAAAACACTGTCACTCTGCCCCTGAACAAGGAAGTTAACCCGCTGTTCCTTGGCTGTCATTGTAAATAAGAATGTGTTGTTTTAACTGACTTGGCTAGTTAAATAAATAAATGTGATTAAACAAGCAGTCAGTGTGTAGAGACTAATTGTATTGTCTAAATTGCTGTGGAATGTAAATTCAATAAACAAAAATATAGTATTTTCATCTGTTTGAAGCTGGTGTACAAACCGAAAGTAAAAGACGCAAAAAAAAAAGTTAAAAACGGGAAGCATAGAAATAGAGCACATAGAACAGATTTAACACTTCAATGAGAATGACTATTCTCACATGTCTTTGTGAATTTGGTCTGGTCACCCCCCAAAAATTGCCTTGTTTAACGTTACCTTTAGGGATGGATCGAAATGTACAGAATTGGTAAAGAGTTTAGTATTTTTCTAATATAGTCCAGGGAGGGTCATGTCATTTGTAATGAATGAAATTGAAATATTTCTCAGTGTTTTTAAATTAGTTGCTTACTAGGATATATGTCAATGTGGGAACCAATGACCACCCTTCATCTCTGATTCTCCGCTGAGCTCGAAATATCAAGTGTGGCTATAGGCTATTTAGTGTGGTCTCAATCAAATTATCCATAGCCTATAGACTACAAAGTGCATGCTGGGAGAAGCACAGAGCAAAGTGTTATTTCTAAGAGAGCTGCTGGGATGGTGTAAATAAAACTAGGTTGTGATGGATTGTCCAACCCTGAGCCCCGGCCTACTCTGCTCTTGCTGATCAAAACCTGTTTCGTGTGCTGCCTAACCAATGCTGTGCTGTGTAGGGCTACGGTGGTAGTTCAGGAGGAGAGTCAAATGTTTCTTCTGAATTTTATTTATTTATTAGGCCTAGTGTGTTCTGGTCAGTTCATGAAGGAGAATGTGAAAATGAGAAGGGGTACAAGAGGTCAACTGTAATAGCTTGCAACTACTATAATTTATTTGATTAAAAACAATATGTTTCTTGCCCCATGATGTATTTGTCAGAGTTATTGACATCACAATAAGCCAGATTCAAGTAACTTACATTGTGGTGCTGTCACGCCCTGACCTTAGAGATCCTTATTTATTCTCTATTTTTGGTTGGGTCAGGGAGTGACTCGGGTGGGAAGATTTATGTTTTCTATTTCTTTGTTGTTTTGCCGAGTGTGGTTCCCAATCAGAGGCGGCTGTCTATCGTTGTCATTTTCCGTTTGGGTTTTGTGGGGTGTTGTTTTCTGTTTAGGTTGTTTCTCTGACAGAACTGTGCGCTTTCCTTTTCGCCTTTTGTTTGAGTGTTTTTGTGAACATTAAATCATGAACACTTTCCACGCTGCGCTTTGGTCTCATTCCGACGACGAACGTAACAGGAAGTTGAAGCAGCAGCAACGACACAATCAATCAGAAATGGACAGCTCATGATGCTGAAAGTAGGCAAACTCAAGTAGGCAAACTCAAGTAGGCATAATTCATCTCATATCCTCTGAAACATTAGAAACCTGTCCAGGGCAGCTCCCCCCCCCCCCCCAAATTTTTTTTCTCTGAATTCCTTCATTTTCTTCAATTAGCAAGAGGCTGAATGTATCTCACTGGAAAAAGCATCAGAACGAGAGAAACAGCGCCCCCTCTGTCTCTGAATGTGTAGGCCATCTATCTGATTCTGTCTGGTCAGCGAAACAGCGCCCCTCTGTCTCTGAATGTGTAGGCCATCTATCTGATGCTGTCTGGTCAGTGAAACAGCGCACCTCTGTCTCTGAATGTGTAGGCCGTCTATCTGATGCTGTCTGGTCAGTGAAACAGCGCACCTCTGTCTCTGAATGTGTAGGCCGTCTATCTGATGCTGTCTGGTCAGTGAAACAGCGCCCCTCTGTCTCTGAATGTGTAGGCCGTCTATCTGATGCTGTCTGGTCAGTGAAACAGCGCCCCTCTGTCTCTGAATGTGTAGGCCGTCTATCTGATGCTGTCTGGTCAGTGAAACAGCGCACCTCTGTCTCTGAATGTGTAGGCCGTCTATCTGATGCTGTCTGGTCAGTGAAACAGCGCCCCCTCTGTCTCTGAATGTGTAGGCCGTCTATCTGATGCTGTCTGGTCAGTGAAACAGCGCCCCCTCTGTCTCTGAATGTGTAGGCCGTCTATCTGATGCTGTCTGGTCAGTGAAACAGCGCCCCTCTGTCTCTGAATGTGTAGGCCATCTATCTGATCCTGTCTGGTCAGTGAAACAGCGCCCCTCTGTCTCTGAATGTGTAGGCCATCTATCTGATCCTGTCTGGTCAGTGAAACAGCGCCCCTCTGTCTCTGAATGTGTAGGCCATCTATCTGATCCTGTCTGGTCAGTGAAACAGCGCCCCTCTGTCTCTGAATGTGTAGGCCATCTATCTGATGCTGTCTGGTCAGTGAAACAACCCCCCCTCTGTCTCTGAATGTGTAGGCCATCTATCTGATCCTGTCTGGTCAGTGAAACAGCGCCCCTCTGTCTCTGAATGTGTAGGCCATCTATCTGATGCTGTCTGGTCAGTGAAACAACCCCCCCTCTGTCTCTGAATGTGTAGGCCGTCTATCTGATGCTGTCTGGTCAGTGAAACAGCGCCCCCTCTGTCTCTGAATGTGTAGGCCATCTATCTGATGCTGTCTGGTCAGTGAAACAGCGCCCCTCTGTCTCTGAATGTGTAGGCCGTCTATCTGATGCTGTCTGGTCAGTGAAACAGCGCCCCTCTGTCTCTGAATGTGTAGGCCATCTATCTGATGCTGTCTGGTCAAAAAGAGTATGACATTGTTTCCGTCCGCAGCATTTGTGTTTATTTTGGATCCCCATTAGCTGCTGACAAGGCAGCATTAAGACAGTTATACCATGTTTTAAAAACATTATAATACATTCATTACAGAATTCACAATTCTCACAAAGTGTGTGCCCTCAGGCCCACAAAATCCATGTGTACGTGTGTGTTTATAGTTGGTATGTTATTATGTGTGTGTGTATGCATGTGTCTGTGCCCATGTTTGTGTTGCTTCACAGTCCCCACTGTTCTAAAGAAGGAGTATTTTTATCCGTTTTTTTAAATGTCAATCTACTGCTTGCGTCAGTTACCTCATGTGGAATAGAGTTCCATGTAGTCATGGCTCTATGTAGTACTGTGCACCTCCCATAGTCTGTTCTGGACTTGGGGACTGTGAAGAGACCTCTGGTGGCATGTCTTGTGGGGTATGCATGGGTGTCTGAGCTGTGTGCTAGTCGTTTAAACAGACAGCTCGGTGCTTTCAACATGTCAATACCTCTCACAAATACAAGTAGTGATGAAGTCAATCTCTCCTCCGCTTTGAGTCAGGAGACATTGACATGCATATTATTAATGTTTGCTCTCTGTGCAAGGGCCAGCTGTGCTGCCCTGTTCTGAGCCAATTGCAATTTCCCTCTTTGTGGCACCTGACCACACTACTGAACAGTAGTCCAGGTGCGACAAAACTAGAGCCTGTAGGACCTGCCTTGTTGATAGTGCTATTAAAAAGGTAGAAACTAGGGCCTGTAGGACCTGCCTTGTTGATAGTGCTGTTAAGAACGTAGAAACTAGGGCCTGTAGGACCTGCCTTGTTGATAGTGCTGTTAAGAACGTAGAGCAGTGCTTTACTATGGACAGACTTCTCCCCTTCTTAGCTACTGTTGTATCAATATGTTTTGACCATGACAGTTTCCAGTCATGGGTTACTCCAAGCAGTTTAGTCACCTCAACTTGCTCAATTTCAACATGATTTACTACAAGATTTAGTTGAGGTTTAGGGTTTAGTGATTGTTTTATCCCAAATACAAGGCTTTTTATTTTTTGAAATATTTAGGACTATCTTATTCCTTGCCACCCATTCTGAAACTAACTGCAGCTCTTTGTTTAGTGCTGCAGTCATTTCAGTCACTGTTGTAGCTGACGTGTTTAGTTTTGAATTTCCACATACATGGCTTTACTCAAGCCAGTATCATGTCGTTAGTAAAGATTGAAAACAGTAAGGGGCCTAGACAGCTGCCCTGCAGAATTCCTGATTCTACTTGGATTATGTTGAAGAGGCTTCCATTAAAGAACAACCTCTGTGTTCTGTTAGACAGGTAACTCTCTATCCACAATATATCAGGGGGTGTAAAGCCATAACACATACATTTTTTCCAGCAGCAGACTATGATCGATAATGTCAAAAGTTGCACTGAAGTCTAACAAGACAGCCCCAACAATCTTTTTATCAGTGAATGCAAGAGAAGCCAGTGACCATATGGCCTTCCTTGATAACTAAAAATAATAGTAATAATAAAAATAGCCAATCAGCATTGAGCTAAACTGAGTGAGCTCAACTGTGAATGGTACTGGTGCACCAAAAAAATTGTAAAGGGAAGCCAGTTTGGTTTTGGCTTCATACCAATCACATCATAACAAACTCCAAATGTCATTGACAGAAAAAAAATGTCATTGTTGGATCTCGTTGAATTGTTGTTGTCCTCTAGTTGTCCAGCAGTGGCTAGCTATCTTGCTAAATATGGCCCCTTCCTTATTTAGCCATGGATGGAGGTATTTGGACTTGGTTGTACTTAATTCTCCGTGCTGGCCAATGATTATAACGGCGATTCTGATCTAACCATAAATTCATACATTATGCCCCTGGACTGAGATCTTGGAAGTTCAACATGTAGCTAGATGTAGAAGGCTAACGTTAACTAGTTAACATTGCCCATGAAAGGAAGTTAGGCTAGCGAGCAAGCATTTTATCCAGGTAGCCGAGTACAACAAAATCTAAAAACATGTAGCTACTGTATGACAGAGTCATAGAGTGTTTGGGCAGCATGAAAGAGAGGAGGACGTCATTGGCGTTTCTCTACAAGTAGGGTGAGTCAACATGTTTTTTCTACTTACGCACAAACACACCCAGAGATCAAAACCATGGACAGCCACATTATATTTAGCTTATGTTGATTGGACTAAATAGTTTTTGGTATCTTTTAGTTGTCACTGTGTTAGACTAATCAAAGATGATGTTGAAATGGTGCTGGAATAGTGGAGGCAGATCCTGTTTTCTTTGTGACTTGCGGTAACTCTCCCGGTGTTCTAAATCAATAGTTGTTTTTCCCGAAAATGTCAGAAACATGAACTTGCTTGACCGTGTTGTAAGTCATGTAACTGTTTGTTTCATTCAATACGCTTTGTGGACTCCACCGGACAGATGTTGCTCTCTGGTTTTCTGATGAATCAAAGGTGTGGTTGAATTTATTCTGTTACTGTGTCTTCTTATTGTCTCAGCCTTTAGGCCTATATATCACAGTGTCAAGGCAACTAACAGGTTATAGAGTAAACAACACAATTATCAAAACACAGAGGTTCTAATCTGGCTTTTTTGAGAAGAAGGCTTGAATTTGTTTATTTTGCACCGATACTGATACGTCTACATAGCACATAATGCTGTCCACTCATCTGAGACCACAATGGTCCACTACACAAGCATATGTTGTCCATGTGACTTGACCTACTTTTCTCCCTGTCTTCTTTTAAGTAGTAAAATAAGTCGAGAAAACAAGCGTTCTGAGCCAGATCTAGAGGTCGTTTTTAGAGCTGTGTTGGAAAAGAAAATACATAATACATCATTGGGCCAAACTGAGACATAGTGTCACATTCAAATGTTGTTTCCAAATTCTGCAAATACTTAAAAGACTAACTTTGATGCCTCCTCTACACATCAAAATAACAAATTGATGACATTTCATTTTGTGGTTAAGAAGTAAAATAGATTATGTGATGAGAGATGTTGGGTTTGTGCCAGACATAGCATTTTCCTTGATGACCAAAATGATCCATTTTACTCTCATCTGACTTGACTACCTTCTTCCATATGTTTGGGGAGTCTTCCACACGTGTTTGTTTATTTTTTTCTGGCCACTCTTCCATAAAGCCCAGCTCTGTGGAGTGTACGGCTTAAAGTGATCCTATGAACAGATACTCCAATCTCCACTGGGGAGCTTTGCAGCTCCTTCAGGGTTATCTTTGGTCTCTTTGTTGCCTCTCTGATTAATGCCCTCCTTGCCTGGTCCGTGGGTTTTGGTGGGCGGCCCTCTCTTGGCAGGTTTGTTGTGGTACCATATTCTTTCCATTTTTTAATAATGGATTTAATGGTGCTCCGTGGGATGTTCAAAGTTTTGGATATTTTTTATAACCCAACCCTGATCTGTACTTCTCCACAACTTTGTCCCTGACCTGTTTGGAGAGCTCCTTGGTCTTCATGGTGCCGCTTGCTTGGTGGTGCCCCTTGCTTAGTGGTGTTGCAGACTCTGGGGCCTTTCAGAAAACGTGTATATATACTGAGATCATGTGACAGGACATGTGACACATAGATTGCACACAGGTTGACTTTATTTAACTTATTATGTGATTTCTGAAGGTAATTGGTTGCACCAGATCTTATTTAGGGGCTTCATAGCAAAGGGGGTGAATACATATACATGCACCACTTTTCCGTGTTTTGTCTCTTATAATTTTTTGAAACAAGTTATTTTTTTTCATTTCACTTTACCAACTTGGAATATTTTGTGTTTGTCCATTACGTGAAATCCAAATAAAAATCTATTTAAATAACAGGTTGCAATGCAGCAAAATAGGAAAAACGCCAAGGGGGATGAATACTTCTGCAAGGCAGTGTAGGTGCGAATGTAATTCCTTGAAGAAGATGAAGACAAGATGGAGACAAGCTCAGGTCAGAACTAATGAGAAAATAAAGCATAAGCCTCATTATTCTTTAGACTGGTCTGTGTTTAAATCAAACGTCTGGAAGAAGAGAGAGCTAACCATGGAGATGAGAGATCTGACTGGTCGGAGGGTGCGTATATGTGGGGGATGAGTGTGTGTGTGTGTGGGGGGGGGATGAGAGTGTGTGTGTGTGTGTATGTGTGTGTGTGGTCAGAGCGAGACTCTTCACTCAAAGCCTTCTTACAAAACTCATTATCCAGTCACATCTGAACTTAAATCAATGTGGATGAAATCAAATGAAAATGTAGAATACACTTAAAGACTTTGAAGAAAACACAGTACAAACAGTACATAAAACCAGTACTTCTCCTGAACACTCACACGCCTCTCTAACTCTTAAAACACCTACCTCTGACTGACAACTTTACCAAACCGTCTCCGTGCCTACATGTGTGCCATTCCTCTAACTAAGCAGACGCGTTTGTGACACGCAGGTTAAAATAACAAAAAGCAACTGTGAACCTACTATATTAATATGGAGACAAATCGAAACACACATGAAATATTCATGGTTATTTAATTAGCTTGCTGTTGCTAGCTAATTTGTACTGGGATACATTGTGTCACGCCCTGATCTGTTTCACCTGTCTTGTGCTTGTCTCCACACCCCTCGAGGTGTCGCTCATCTTCCCCATTATCCTCTGTGCATTTATACCTGTTTTTTCTGTCTTGTCTGTTGCCAGTTCGTCTTGGTTTTGTCAGGTTTACCAGCGTGTTTTTCCCATTTATCTAGTTCTTGTTTTCTAGTGTTCCCGGGTTACGACCGTTCTGCCTGCTCTGACCCTGAGCCTCCCTGCCGTTCTGTCCCTTTTTTGACTCTGTCTTGGATTACGAACCTCGACCTGCCCTTCCGCCTGCCCCGTCTGTTATAATAAATATTCTGAGAACCAAACCATCCTGTGTTTGCATCCTGTGTGGTTAAACATTGGGTTGTTATTTTACCTGAAATGAATATGGTCATGGACATTTAGCTAGCTGGCTGTTGCTAGCTAATTTGTCCTGGGAGATAAATATCGGGTTGTTATTTTACCTGAAATGAATATGGTGAATATGGAATATTCTTTTTTACTGGATCTTTGTAGAATGTTGACCCATTTTTTGAGTCACACAAAATGCTGTGTTCTCTACTTACGACAATTCATCCACAAATGACAGGAGAAACCTAGATAGTTTTTAGTTTGTTTACTTTGATTAATCTCTCCTTCTTCTTCTTCTTCTGTGGATTTTATATGGCGGTTGGCATCCAACTTTAAAGGTGCATTACTGCCCCCAACTGGACTGGAGCGTGGACCTCAGTTTGTCTTTCAATCATCCACGTGGGTTAGTTTGCTCCTAAAAAAAACAATGAGTAGATTGGAGAGGCGGGACTTGCAGCCCATCACAAGTGTAAAAGTTATATTTAGGCACCTGGCTACGCAGACAGCTGTAGCCAGTTTGGATGAAGAGTAATGTGAGCTTGTATGTAAATATCTGATAGCCATTCTTTCCCTAGATCTTAAGATGGCTGCTGGCCAGTGTTGTTATTGTTATGCAACCTTATGTCCTTATCCAACATGGCTTCCGTTTACATGTTAGCATTGTTGGCAACATAGCATGCTAAACCGCTATCACTATTGGTACGTGTTATATTATTGCTATGCTAGCCCATGGCCTTCGCCTGCTAGCCTAGTGTAACCTAACGTGCTAAGTTATTAGCTATGCTAGTTGGCCCTAAATATATTTGGTGCTATGTTATATTAGCCCATTGCTAACTCTTTATAGCTGCTATTGTATATATTGCTATACTGTGTGCTACGTTATCTATAATAGCCAATACCATTAGCCTGGTCCCGCTAACGCTAGTTGCCCTTTACCAACTGTGTTAAGCCTAATGGGATGTTATGTTAACACCTGCTACCTGCTGTATGCAATGTTCATTGCTGCTATATCGTTATGTAGCTACGCTATTACCACTAGCATATGCTACATAGCTACTAGCGTAGCACCCTTTTCTGTTCTATTACAGAACCCATCACTTCCATTAGTCCTCTTGTTTGTCATGTGTGTCTGTTCGTTGAGTGCTAATAATAATAATAATAATAATAATAATAATAATAATTAATAATAATTAATAATAATATATAATAACATGTAAATAATAATAAGAGTCTCTCCTACTGGTCATTAAAATCCTGTAACAGGGTCCCTGGGACAGTTGTAGCTGTATCTAAACCGGCAGATTCTTTCAGAGACCACGCCAGTTTGTGGCGGTCTTTTTCATAAAGTCTAACCGACATCCCCCACCCCCAAATCCTCCAACAGGCATTTATTTCCATACAAGATCCCCAGATTTCCGAGGCATATTTTTATATTTACTTCCATGCAAGAGACCCACAAAGTCCAATTTTCATGTAATATCCTCACTGAAAAGCCACACACGATTGAGGAAGAGCAGCAGCCAGAAGACAAAAACGAACAGGCAGAGGCCACGTGATGCAGCCTTCTACTGAGACATATACATTATTGAAAAGGCGAGAGAGAGAGAGAGAGAGAGAGAGAGAGAGAGAGAGAGAGAGAGAGAGAGAGAGAGAGAAAGAGAGAGAAAGAGAGAGAACTAACCTACTCTGTCAATTCAAAGGGCTTTATTGACATATGCACCCCCAGCACTGAACACACCCAGGTCCCACAACTGCACTGCTCCTCCATCATTGAGAGGGATACATTCACAGAGCTGGAGAGAGACATGGTGGAGCTCAGAGAGCCAGTCCAGCACAACAACACCCCCCCAAAAAGACCCGGAGGGCAGAAGGTGAAGATGGACGGCTGTCTGAGAGAGCTGACTGCACTCTGAGGTGAGAGAACTTAAGGAGAAGGGGGAGAGGAACACATGGCACCGCTAGCAGCACTGAAGGACAAGGCGAGAAAGCTGAGGAAGCGGCAGAACAGCCCACCTCACACGAGGACCAAAACCTCAACACCACAATGGGACAGACAACACAGGACTCACCAACCCAACAGACCCCACCCCCTCCTAACAGACCCCACCCCCTCCTAACAGCCCCCACCCCCTCCTAACAGCCCCCACCCCCTCCTAACAGCCCCCACCCCCTCCTAACAGCCCCTGTCATCTCCCCTGATAGCCCTCCTGACAACCCCCACACATCCACTGAGGACACAGAAAACAAAAAACACAAAAGCCAGAGATTGTGCTCCTCATTGAATCAAATGGAAAATATATTCAAGAGAATAAACTTTTCACCAAAACACAAAGTGATTCAACTCTGGTGTGCAAACACTCTGGTGTCCAAACATCTGGAGCTGTTGTCAGAGGACAAACACTAGACATGACCTGGAGCTGTTGTCAGAGGACAAACACTAGACATGACCTGGAGCTGTTGTCAGAGGACAAACACTAGGCATGCCCTGGAGCTGTTGTCAGAGGACAAACACTAGGCATGCCTTGGAGCTGTTGTCAGAGGACAAACACTAGGCATGCCCTGGAGCTGTTGTCAGAGGACAAACAGCACCTCACACAGGAGCAACTGAGCAATGGACACCCTGCCCAGACCAGCGAGGCTCCCTCCTAGACCTGCAAGACCCCCCCCCCCCCCCCCCTGAAGGACCTGCACCGAGAGAACCGACGCCAAGGGGACCTACACCCAGACCATAGCTTCACCAGCCACACCCCATCCAGCTGAGACCACCAGAAACAAACCCTGGCCACACCCTATATAGGCCTCCCTAGATCAGATCTATCTGCCCCCCATGCCCCCCGCCCCTGCAGCAAGGAACTCAATATGACAGCCACACATATGCCCAGGCTGTGAGCAGAGCAACAGGCCCAACCCCCACTAATACACCTGCCCAAGCCCCATCCTGCAACCTAAGTGGTATGTATCAGATGCTCAACATGCTCTGCTCACACCTTCTGTAATGGTCCGAGCCTAAACCACTATGGAACACAAAGCTTTTACTATCTCATCCTGGAATATACAAGGTCTGAGGTCATCTACCTTTGGCCTAAACAGACATTGTCATCCTTCAAGAAACATGGTATAAAGTAGATGGACAAACTGGTTATACCCTAGGTTACAGAGAGCTGGTAGTCCCATCCACCAAACTACCAGGTGTGAAACAGGGAAGAGACTCAGGGGGTATGCTAATTTGGTATAGAACAGACCTACAGTGGGGAGAACAAGTATTTGATACACTGCCGATTTTGCAGGTTTTCCTACTTACAAAGCATGTAGAGGTCTGTAATTTTTATCATAGGTACACTTCAACTGTGAGAGACGGAATCTAATTGCAAACAAAGGATTCTGTACCAAATATTAAGTTCTGCTTTTCTGATGTATCAAATACTTATGTCATGCAATAAAATGCGAATTAATTACTTAAAAATCATACAATGTGATTTTCGGGATTTTTGTTTTAGATTCCGTCTCTCACAGTTGAAGTGTACCTATGATAAAAATTACAGACCTCTACATGCTTTGTAAGTAGGAAAATCCGCAAAATCGGCAGTGTATCAAATACTTGTTCTCCCCACTGTAACTCACTCTATTAAATTAGTCAAAACAGGAACATTTTACATCTGGCTAGAAATTAATAAGGAAATGATCTCAACAGAGAAAAATGTCCTCATGTGTGCTACCTATATCCACCCACTAGAATCCCCATACTTTAATGATGACAGCTTCTCCATCCTAGAGGGGGATATCAACCATTTCCAGTCCCAGGGACATGTACTAGCCTGTTGGGACCTAAATGCCAGAACTGGACAAGAACCTGACACTCTCAGCACACAGGGGGACAAACACCTACATGGTGGTGACTTTATTCCCTCCCAAATATGCCCCCCTAGACACAACTATGACAAAACAACCAACAATAACAACGGGTCGGAACACTTGAATCTCTGTCGCACGCTGGGTCTGTACATAGTCAATGGTAGGCTTCGAGGAGACTCCTATGGCAAGTACAGCTATAGCTCATCTCTTGGCAGTAGTATGGGATCTGCATCAACAGCAACCTTGGGAAAATCCTCTGCGTTATCATTAGCAGCAGATTTGTAAATTTCCTCAGTGGAAAAAATGTACTGAGCAAATGTCAAATATGATTTCACCAAATTACCGTACGACAAACCACGTATTCACCCAGCACAGCCTAATTGACAAACAAACAAACCAAAACAAAGGCAAAGTTTTCTCATGCTTAGTTCATTTCAAAAAAGCTTTTGACTCAATTTGGCATAAGGGTCTGCTATACAAATTGTTGGAAAGTGGTGTTGGGGGAAATACATATGACATTATAAAATCATTATACACAAACAACATGTGTGAGGTTAAGATGGCCAAAAAACACAATATTTTTTCCACAGGGCCGTGGGGTGAGACAGGGATGCAGCTTAAGCCCCACCATCTTCAACATATATATCAACTAATTGGCGAGGACACCAGATGATCAGATGATCTGGTGCTTCTGTCCCCAACCAAGGAGGGCCTATAGCAGCACCTAGATATTATGCACAGATTCTGCCAGACCTGGGCCCTGACATTAAATATCTGTAAGACATCTGTAAGACAAAATAATGGTGTTCCAAAAAAGGTCCAGTTGACAGGACCAGAAATACACATTTCATCTAGACACCGTTGCCCTGGAGCACACAAAAAAACTATACATACATATACAGGTAACTTCCACAAAGCTGTGAATGATCTGAGAGACAAGGAAAGAAGGGCCTTCTATGCCATCAAAAGGAACATAACATTTGACATCTCAATTAGGATCTGGCTAAAAATACTTGAATCAGTTATAGAACCCATTGTCCTTTATGGTTGTGAGGTCTGGGGTCTGCTCACCACCAATAATTAACAAAATGGGCCAAACACCAAATTGAGACTCTGCATGCATAATTCTGAAAAAATATCCTCCGTGTACAACGTAGAACACCAAATAATGCATGCAGAGCAGAATTAGGCCGATACCCGCTAATTATCAAAATCCAGAAAAGAGACGTTAAATTCTACAACCACCTAAAAGGAAGCAAATCCCCAAACTTCCATAACAAAGCCATCACCTACAGAGAGATGAACCTGGAGAAGAGTCCCCTAAGCAAGCTGGTCCTGGGGCTCTGTTCACAAACACAAACAGACCCCATTGAGCCGAAGGACAGCAACACAATTAGACCCAACCAAATCATGAGAAAACAAAAAAATAATTACTTGACACATTGAAAAGAATTAACAAAAAAACAGAGCAAACTATAATGCTATTTGGGCCCTAAACAGAGAGTACACAGTGGCAGAATACCTGACCACAGTGGTTGACCTGAAATTAAGGAAAGCTTTGACTATGTACAGACTCAGTGAGCATAGCCTTGATATTGAGAAAGGCCGCCGTAGGCAGACATGGCTCTCAACAGAAGACAGGCTTGGTGCACACTGCCCACAAAATCAAATCAAATCAAATTGTATAAGTCACATGTGCCGAATACAACAGGTGTAGACCTTACAGTGAAATGCTTACTTACGAGCCCCTAACCAACAATGCAGTTTAAAAAAATACAGATAAGAATAAGATATAAAAGTAACAAGTAATTAAAGAGCAGCAGTAAAACAACAATAGCGAGACTATATACAGAGGGGTACCAGTACAGAGTGGATGTGCGGGGGCACCGATTAGTTGAGGTAGTATGTACATGTAGGTAGAGTTATTAAAGTGACTATGCATAGATGATATCAACAAGAGAGTAGCAGCGGTGTAAAAGAGGGGGAGATGGGGAGGCAATGCAAATAGTCTGGGTAGCCATTTGATTAGGTGTTTAGTAGCCTTATGGCTTGAGGGTAGAAGCTGTTTAGAAGCCTCTTGGACCTAGACTTGGCGCTCCAGTACCACTTGCCGTGCGGTGGCAGAGAGAACAGTCTGTGACTAGGGTGGCTGGAGTCTTTGACAATTTTTAGGGCCTTCCTCTGACACCGCATGTTATAGAGGTCCTGGATGGCAGGAAGCTTGGCCCAGTGATGTACTGGGCCGTACACACTACACTCTGTAGTGCCTTGCAGCCGGAGGCCGAGCAGTTGCCATTCCAGGCAGTAATGCAACCAGTCAGGATGCTCTCGATGGTGCAGCTGTAGAACCTTTTGAGGATCTGAGGACCCATGCAAATCTTTTCAGTCTCATGAGTGGGAAAATGAGCTGGAAACTGAGTTGCACCTCCTAACCTTCTGCCAAATGTATGACCATGTTCGAGACACATATTTCCCTCAGATTACACAGACTCACTAAGAACACATCCATTTCTGATAAACTCCCTTATCTGTTGGATGAAATATCACAGTGCACAATCACAGCAGCAATATTTGTGACCTGTTGCCACAAGAAAAGGTCAACCAGTGAAGAACAAACACCATTGTAAATACAACCCATATTTATGTTTATTTATTTTCCTTTTTTTACTTTAACTATTTGCACATCGTCTTTATTCTTTTGGAACTTTTGTGAGTGTAATGTTTACTGTGTACATATGTTTCCCATGCCAATAAAGCCCTTTGAATTGAATTGAGAGGGAGAGAACGAGATATATTAGGGAGAGAAAGACAGAGAAAGAGCAAGAGAGCTCAGTCAGAGAGAGAGAGAGAGAACTCAGTCAGAGAGAGAGAGAACTCAGTCAGAGAGAGAGAGAACTCAGTCAGAGAGAGAGAGAGCTCAGTCAGAGAGAGAGAGAGAGAACTCAGTCAGAGAGAGAGAGAACTCAGTCAGAGAGAGAGAGAGAGAACTCAGTCAGAGAGAGAGAGAACTCAGTCAGAGAGAGAGAGAGAGAGCTCAGTCAGAGAGAGAGAGAGAGAGAGCTCAGTCAGAGAGAGAGAGAGAGAACTCAGTCAGAGAGAGAGAGAGAGAACTCAGTCAGAGAGAGAGAGAGATAACTCAGTCAGAGAGAGAGATAACTCAGTCAGAGAGAGAGAGAGAGAACTCAGTCAGAGAGAGAGAGAGCTCAGTCAGAGAGAGAGAGAGAACTCAGTCAGAGAGAGAGAGAGAGAACTCAGTCAGAGAGAGAGAGAGAGAGAGAGAGAGTCATGCTCAACATGAGCTCCTGATATATTTGATTTTTTAGGTTTTTAGAATGAGATAAACACTCTAATCGAAGAAGAATTCCAGACAAGAAGTGATGAACAACAACTCTATACATTCAGAATAGAAAAAAAAGTAACTTTGCGCCTCAAGTTAAGAAGTCTTGAGTCTAGCTAGCTAGCTACACAACAAAGACCCAGCCAGCAGACTAACAAGCTAGCCATAAGAAACGAGCTAGAACAAACCTAACAAGGTCAGTTAATACAACTACATCAAACGACCAAACTGAGTGAGTAAACCAAAAAGGAGCACGGACTAACTGTAAACATATCTTCAGTCTTTTGTGAGGATTTTTCACTATATTTGCTAATTTTTGAAAGTAGCGCGAACAGCAGACGAACAAATCGGTTGCCATGGCAACGGGGCAGCAGAACAGCGCAGCAGTAGCGGTAGTAGCAGAGCGCACAGACACCATGTCCCCACTCCCCCTCAGCGCAGAATCCATTCTCTACCCAAAAAAGGCCAAAAATGACACAATGAGGAAAGCTTTCAAACAGAAACTACTAGAGGAGAGGCCAGAAACCCTTTTTGCAGACCTCTACAAAAACGGTGACGTGAGTAATCTCATCTTCCTCACTGACCAGCCAAATGCATGGCGCTCAGCAGTCTGCTCTCACTACACATGCATAAAGAAAGAGGGAATCTGTAATGGGTGGAAGCTGAAAATCAAAGAGACAGACGACCCTGACAGCACCATGATAACAATCAACCTCTACAAGACTGGGACTGTCATGGTGCAAGGTAACATCAGGCTGTTTGAAACAGACTTTCAGACCATTAAGGAGAGAGCGGAGAGAGAGAAGGACACCACCAGTGACATGCCCTCCCACAAGACAAACTCCCCCAGCACCACCCTCACCCTTACCCTCCCCACCCAACAAGGCACATCCAGCACCTCTCTTCCCACCATAGTGGAGGACACGCCCCAAGAGGAGAGCGACCCCCTCAGTGCAGAGCAGGCTCAGGCCCTCCTCACCACCATGGCTGCCATGAGGGATGAGTTCACCAAACTGGAGGGGGAGGTGGTCCTGCTCAGGGAGAGCGTGAGCAAACAGCAACCAGACAACCACACCTTAGAGGAGCTCCTAACCAAGGTGAGGACAGAGCAGGACAGCAGCTTTGCAACACAGCTGAAAGAGGTTCAGCAAGAGAGAGACGGATTCAAGAGAGAGCTGGCTGATCTAACAAAGGAGGTGAGAGAGCTCCAAAAAGACAGGCAGAGCAGCAATAAGGAGCTGACCACACCAAGAGAGGAGCTGCAGGAGAGAAAGAGAGCAGAGGACAGGCTGCAGGAGCAGATAGATCACCACCCTATGACCTGCCCTCACACAGCAGAGGAGCCCAGCTCAACCAGCCAGACTTCCCCAGCCCTGGCTGCTGCACCCCTCCTCCCCAACCCACAGAACAGCCTCCCACTGACAGTGGCACCCACACAGACCAGCCACACCCCAGCTCCAACACCCACCAGCCCCCCCTCTGCCCCCCCCAGTCCAGAAGAAACACTGGCTGACATCGTCCTGTTAATGGACTCAAATGGGAAGTATGTTCAGGAGAAGAAACTTTTCCCTAGACACAAAACGAGAAAGGTGTGGTGCCCAACAACGCAAAGTGCCATGGAGCTGCTTGATAAGAACCATCTCGGGTCGCCAAGCCACATAATCATACATACCGGAAGCAACGACCTGCGTGCTCAGCAGGAGAGGGTGGCGACTTCACTACGGGGAGTGATTGAGAAGGCCTCCGCAATCTTCCCCAACTCAAGAATCATAGTGTCAACCCTTCTACAGAGGAGGGACTTCCACCCTGCCACAATCCAAAGAATAAACGCCAGCCTATCCCGGGACTGTGCCCTGCGACCCAATGTACACCTGGACCACCATCCCACCCTCGATCTGGACTGTCTCTATGACCATGTTCACCTGTACAGGGAGACAGTCCCCATCCTTGCCAAGACTCTCAAGGACGTCGCTTTAAACCGCAGCCCGAACTCTCCACCCAGGAACAGCGGAGCAATCTCCACCCCGCCGAGATCACCGAGACAACATCCCGGACCAGCACCCTGGACCCCCCAGCCACGACCACAGCACCACCAACCTCAATGCCCACCACAGCCAGCGCAGCACAGACCACCCCAGCCCAGCTTCAGAGCCACCCAGATGAGGCCTACCACCCCCCTCCTCCCCACCGCAGACCCACACCTGGAGGAGCCACAGCCCAGCAGGCAGAGCTACGCACAGGCTGTGAGAGGAGCAACTGGCCCAGCCCCCACCAACCAAATGAGTGACATTAAACAAATGCTGAGTCTACTATGCTCACATGTGATGGGCCGAGGGTCATGGTAAGATGAGCACAAGAACTCCACCATTCTCACACTACATCCACCCAAGTGGCATGACACAAATTCTATCTAAATGATAAACAAATCACATTTGCAAAATAAGAGTTTACTTTAATTGAAAAATCCTATTTTAATGGTTCTTCTTGGATTGTGAGTGTTTGTCTCATTTTGAAAGGTAAAGAAAAGAGAGAAAAAAAAAGTTATGAAGTCTTTTTACGTTGCATGTTGGAATATACAAGGATTGAAGTCCTCTGCTTTTGGGCTAAAGAGCAGAAACCCAGACTTCCTGAAAGAAATTGATGATGTTGATATTTTAGTACTACAGGAAACATGGTGCAGAGGTGATGTTTCCACTGGCTGTCCACTAGGTTATAGGGAGATAATCATACCATCCACTAAATTAAAAGGAATCAAACAGGGCAGAGACTCAGGGGGAATGCTAATATGGTATAAATCTGAACTAATTCATTCAATCGAATTGATCAAAACAGGAGAATTCTTTATCTGGTTAAAAATCAACAAGGAAGCTATCTTGACAGATAAAAATGTCTTCCTCTGTGCCACATACATTCCCCCCTCAGAGTCACCCTACTTCAACGAAGAGAGCTTCTCCATTCTAGAGGGAGAGATTAGTCACTTTCAGGCCCAAGGCAACGTACTGGTCTGTGGAGACCTGAATGCTAGAATAGCAGAAGAACAAGACACTATTAACAGTCATGGGGATAAACACCTACCAGGAAGCAATAACCTTTCCCTCCCCACATACCCCCACAGAAACAACTATGACAAAGTGAAAAACAAAAATGGATTACAGCTCCTGAGGCTCTGTCGAACACTGGGTCTGTACATAGTCAATGGCAGGCTGAGAGGAGACTCTTTTGGTAGGTACACCTACAGCTCATCCCTTGGCAGCAGCACTGTAGACTACTTCCTCACCGACCTAAACCCAGAGTCTCTCAGAGCCTTCACAGTCAGCCCACTAACACCTCTCTCAGACCACAGTAAAATCACAGTGTATCTGAGAAGAGCAGAACCCAACCATGAAGCATCATGGCCCAATAAATTACATGGTACTAAACAAGCCTATAGATGGAGTGCAAACAGTACAGACATCTACCAAAAAGCAATTAGTAGCCAAAAAATACAATCTCTCCTGGACAACTTTTTAGCCTTAACATTCTCCTTCAGCAATGAAGGTGTAAATTTGGCCGTTAGGAACATAAACTTTATATTTGACAAATTAGCCTCCTTGGCTAATCTAAAGAAGCATAAGAGCAAACCAAAAATAACAGATAATGAAAAATGGTTTGATAATGATTGCAAAAATCTAAGAAAGTCATTGAGAAATATATCTAATCAAAAACACAGAGAACCAGACAACAAAAATATACGCCTTCAATATGGGGAAACACTGAAGCAATACAAACGCACCCTAAGAACAAAAAAGGAACAGCACATTAGAAATCAGCTGGATGGAATTGAGGAATCCATAGAATCAAACCACTTCTGGGAGAATTGGAATAAATTAAACAAACCTCATCATGAGGAGTTGGCTATCCAAAATGGGGATATGTGGAGAAATCACTTTGCAAACCTCTACAGCAATGCAATATAACAAAGAGCCCAGAACAAAAAGATATACAAGATAAATTACAAATCCTTGAATTAGCAGTCAAAGACTATCAGAATCCTGTGGATACCCAAATTACAGAAGAAGAATTATTGGACAAAATATGCAATCTCCAACCCAAAAAGGCCTGTGGTGCTGATGGGATTTTAAATGAAATGATCAAATATACAGACCACAAATTCAAATTGGCTATACTCAAACTCTTCAACATTATCCTCACTGCAGGTATTTTCCCCGATATTTGGAACCAGGGATTGATCACACCAATCTATAAAAATGGAGACAAATTTGACCCAAATAATTACAGAGGAATATGCGTTAACAGCAACTTGGGGAAAATTCTCTGCAGTATTATAAATAGCAGACTACATCATTTCCTTGACGAACACAACGTCCTGAGCAGAAGCCAGATTGGATTTCTAAAAAATTATCGTACAACAGACCACATTTACACCCTCCACACTCTAATTGATAAACAAGTTAACCAAAACAAAGGCAAAATCTACTCGTGTTTTGTAGATTTCAAGAAAGCATTTGATTCAATTTGGCACGAAGGTCTTTTTTATAAACTAATAGAAAGTGGTATTGGAGGGAAAACATATGATTTTATTAAATCAATGTACACTAAAAACAAATGTGCGGTTAAAATTGGCAACAAGCAAACAGACTTCTTCTCTCAGGGGCGGGGAGTGAAACAGGGCTGCCCAATAAGTCCAACATTATTTAACATCTACATTAATGAATTGGCAAAAACATTAGAAGAATCGGCAGCACCTGGTATCACCCTACACAACACTGAAATCAAGTGTCTGCTGTACGCAGATGACCTGGTGCTGCTGTCTCCCACTAAAGAGGGGTTACAGCAACACCTAGATCATCTTCACAGGTTCTGTCAGACTTGGGCTCTGACCGTTAACCTAAAAAAAACAAATATAATGATATTCCAAAAAAGGTCCGGAAATAAGGATGACAAATATAAATTCTATTTGGACACAGTTCTATTAGAACACACCAAAAACTACACATATCTAGGACTAAATATCAGCAACACAGGTAGCTTTCACATGGCTGTGAATGAGCTGAGAGACAAAGCAAGAAGAGCATTCTATGCCATTAAAAGGAACATCAAAATTGAAATTCCAATTAGAATCTGGCTCAAAATTTTTCAATCAGTTATAGAACCAATTGCTCTATATGGCAGTGAAGTATGGGGTCCGCTGTCTAATAATGAATTTACTAAAT
This sequence comes from Salvelinus alpinus, assembly GCF_045679555.1. Taxonomy (NCBI): domain Eukaryota; kingdom Metazoa; phylum Chordata; class Actinopteri; order Salmoniformes; family Salmonidae; genus Salvelinus; species Salvelinus alpinus. The sequence goes on along the minus strand of NC_092115.1, from coordinate 7,009,027 downwards.
GGGACAAACATCCAATTGAAGTATTGCATGCAGAGTTTTGCAAGACTGTATTGCAAGTACAAAGAAAAACTCCAAATAACGCATGTAGGGCAGAATTGGGCCAATATCCCCTCCTCATTCGAATAGAAAAAAGAGCCATCAAATTTTACAACCATCTAAAAACAAGTGACCCTAAAACATTCCATCACACAGCTCTACAATGTCAAGAGATGAAACCAGAGAAGAGTCCCCTCAGCCAGCTGGTTCTGAGGCTCAGTTCACCAACCCAAACCAACCCCATAGAGCCTCGGGACAGCCCTCAGAAAATCTGGCCCAACCAAATCATCACAAAACAAAAAGAAAAATATATAACCTATTGGAAAGACACCACAAAAAATCAAAGTAAACTTCAATGCTATTTGGCTCTAAACAGACAGTACATGGTGGCAGACTATCTGACCACTGTGACTGATAGAAAACTGAGGAAAACATTGACTAGGTACAGACTCAGTGAGCACAGTCTGGCTATAGAGACCGGTCGTCACAGACAAACCTGGCTGCCCAGGGAGGACAGGCTGTGCTCACTCTGCTCCAGGGGAGAGGTAGAGACAGAAGTGCATTTCCTACTACACTGTGACAAATACTCAGACCTAAGAGCATATTTCTTTCCCAAAATTATAATTCAATACAAAGAATTTGAAACTATAAAAGACGAAGAAAAATTCAAATATTTATTGGGTGAAAAGCCAAAATGTGCAGTTTTGGCAGCCAAATATGTGTCCTCCTGCCACAGCCTGAGGGACAGCCAGTGAAAAATGCAAAGTAATGTTGATAATATTTCCCATTTAGCTTAGTTTTGTTTTGTCTTTCGTACCAGGTCATGTGTCTTCTCAGTCATGTTGACACTGGTCTACTACTGTTGCTTTAATGTATTGTTGTTCTGATTAATATTGTTGTTGTAGCTGTTATTAATGGTAATCCCATGTCCACTACTACTATTATTATTGCTGTTAATCCCACCATTTATTTATATATAAATATATATATATTTTGTGTATATATATACATATATATTTTATTTAAATTTTTCGATATGTATACTTTGACAATGTAAGTAATAATAACTTGCCATGTCAATAAAGTCAATTGAATTGAAAATTGAATTGAATTGAGAGAGAACTCAGTCAGAGAGAGAGAGAGAGAGCTCAGTCAGAGAGAGAGAGAGAGAACTCAGTCAGAGAGAGAGAAAGAGAACTCAGTCAGAGAGAGAGAGAGAGAACTCAGTCAGAGAGAGAGAGAGAACTCAGTCAGAGAGAGAGAGAGAGAGCTCAGTCAGAGAGAGAGAAAGAGAACTCAGTCAGAGAGAGAGAGAGAGAACTCAGTCAGAGAGAGAGAGAGAGAACTCAGTCAGAGAGAGAGAGAGAACTCAGTCAGAGAGAGAGAGAGAGAACTCAGTCAGAGAGAGAGAGAGAGAACTCAGTCAGAGAGAGAGAGAGAGAACTCAGTCAGAGAGAGAGAGAGAGAACTCAGTCAGAGAGAGAGAGAGAGAGCTCAGTCAGAGAGAGAGAGAGAGAACTCAGTCAGAGAGAGAGAGAGAACTCAGTCAGAGAGAGAGAGAGAGAGAACTCAGTCAGAGAGAGAGAGAGAGATCTCAGTCAGAGAGAGAGAGAGAACTCAGTCAGAGAGAGAGAGAGAGAGAACTCAGTCAGAGAGAGAGAGAGAGAACTCAGTCAGAGAGAGAGAGAGAGAACTCAGTCAGAGAGAGAGACTAGGAGGCTATGTTGCATCTCTGGCTTTATGGTAACATGCTGTTTTTTCACAGGACTGAGCCTGAGCTTTGTGTGTTCATGTCTGTGTTGACGGCTCGCTCTGCAAGTCAAACCACGATTCAGCCCACTTGGTCCCAACACACCTTTCAGTGTGTGATCTCTGCAGGAATCGAACCCACGACCTTATGCATTGAATACAACACGCTCTAACTAACTGAGTCACACATGATGTTAACATCCGTGACCATCAGGTCTCTACTACTCACCCATTATCGTGATATAACAAAGCCCTTACTAAAGAGACAGCACTACAGAGACAGCACTATAGAGACAGCACTATAGAGACAGCACTACAGAGACAGCACTACAGAGGCATGACTACAGAGACAGCACTACAGAGACATGACTACAAAGACAGAACCATAGAGACAGGACTACAGAGACATGACTATAGAGACAGCACTATAGAGACAGCACTATAGAGACAGCACTATAGAGACAGGACTACAGAGACAGCACTATAGAGACAGCACTATAGAGACAGCACTACAGAGACTGCAGAGACAGCACTATAGAGACAGCACTATAGAGACAGCACTATAGAGACAGCACTATAGAGACAGCACTATAGAGACAGCACTACAGAGACAGCACTATAGAGACAGCACTATAGAGACAGCACTACAGAGACTGCAGAGACAGCACTATAGAGACAGCACTATAGAGACAGCACTATAGAGACAGCACTATAGAGACAGCACTATAGAGACAGCACTATAGAGACAGCACTATAGAGACAGCACTAGAGAGACAGCACTAAAGAGACAGCACTATAGAGACAGCACTACAGAGACTGCAGAGACAGCACTATAGAGACATGACTACAGAGACAGCACTAAAGAGACAGCACTATAGAGACAGCACTACAGAGACTGCAGAGACAGCACTATAGAGACAGCACTATAGAGACAGCACTATAGAGACAGCACTATAGAGACAGCACTATAGAGACAGGACTATAGAGACAGCACTATAGAGACAGCCCTACAGAGACAGCACTAAAGAGACAGCACTATAGAGACAGGACTACAGAGACAGCACTATAGAGACAGCACTACAGAGACTGCAGAGACAGCACTATAGAGACAGCACTATAGAGACAGCACTATAGAGACAGCACTATAGAGACAGCACTATAGAGACAGCACTATAGAGACAGCACTATAGAGACAGCACTAGAGAGACAGCACTAAAGAGACAGCACTATAGAGACAGGACTACAGAGACAGCACTATAGAGACAGCACTATAGAGACAGCACTACAGAGACTGCAGAGACAGCACTATAGAGACAGCACTATAGAGACAGGACTACAGAGACTGCAGAGACAGCACTATAGAGACATGACTACAGAGACAGCACTAAAGAGACAGCACTATAGAGACAGCACTATAGAGACAGCACTATAGAGACAGGACTACAGAGACAGCACTATAGAGACAGCACTATAGAGACAGCACTACAGAGACTGCAGAGACAGCACTATAGAGACATGACTACAGAGACAGCACTAAAGAGACAGCACTATAGAGACAGCACTACAGAGACTGCAGAGACAGCACTATAGAGACAGCACTATAGAGACAGCACTATAGAGACAGCACTATAGAGACAGCACTATAGAGACAGGACTATAGAGACAGCACTATAGAGACAGCCCTACAGAGACAGCACTAAAGAGACAGCACTATAGAGACAGGACTACAGAGACATGACTACAGAGACAGCACTATAGAGACAGCACTACAGAGACAGCACTATAGAGACAGCACTACAGAGACAGGACTATAGAGACATGACTACAGAGACATGACTACAGAGACAGCACTAAAGAGACATGACTACAGAGACAGCACTAAAGAGACAGCACTATAGAGACAGGACTACAGAGACATGACTGCAGAGACAGCACTACAGAGACTGCAGAGACAGCACTACAGAGACAGCACTATAGAGACATGACTACAGAGACAGCACTACAGAGACAGCACTACAGAGACAGCACTACAGAGACAGCACTACAGAGACAGCACTACATAGACAGCACTACAGATACATCACTATAGAGACAGCACTACAGAGACAGCACTACAGAGACAGCACTACAGAGACAGCACTACAGAGACAGCACTACAGAGACAGCACTATAGAGACAGCACTATAGAGACAGCACTACAGAGACAGGACTATAGAGACAGCACTACAGAGACAGGACTACAGAGACAGCACTACAGAGACTGCAGAGACAACACTATAGAGACAAAACTATAGAGACAGCACTATAGAGACAGCACTATAGAGACATGACTACAGAGACATGACTACAGAGACAGCACTATAGAGACAGCACTATAGAGACAGCACTATAGAGACAGCACTATAGAGACAGCACTATAGAGACAGCACTATAGAGACATGACTACAGAGACAGCACTACAGAGACAGCACTACAGAGACTGCAGAGACAACACTATAGAGACAAAACTATAGAGACAGCACTATAGAGACAGCACTATAGAGACATGACTACAGAGACATGACTACAGAGACAGCACTATAGAGACAGGACTACAGAGACTACAGAGACAGCACTACAGAGACAGCACTACAGTGACAGCACTATAGAGACAGCACTATAGAGACATGACTACAGAGACTACAGAGACAGCACTATAGAGACAGCACTATAGAGACATGACTATAGAGACATGACCACAGAGACAGCACTATAGAGACAGCACTATAGAGACAGCACTATAGCGACAGTACTATAGAGACAGCACGATAGAGACATGACTACAGAGACATGACTACAGAGACAGCACTACAGAGACTGCAGAGACAGCACTATAGAGACATGACTACAGAGACAGCACTAAAGAGACATGACTACAGAGACAGCACTATAGAGACAGCACTACAGAGACAGCACTAAAGAGACAGCACTACAGAGACAGGACTATAGAGACATGACTACAGAGACATGACTACAGAGACAGCACTAAAGAGACATGACTACAGAGACAGCACTAAAGAGACAGCACTATAGAGACAGGACTACAGAGACATGACTGCAGAGACAGCACTACAGAGACTGCAGAGACAGCACTACAGAGACAGCACTATAGAGACATGACTACTGAGACAGCACTACAGAGACAGCACTACAGAGACAGCACTACAGAGACAGCACTACATAGACAGCACTACAGATACATCACTATAGAGACAGCACTACAGAGACAGCACTACAGAGACAGCACTACAGAGACAGCACTACAGAGACAGCACTATAGAGACAGCACTATAGAGACAGCACTACAGAGACAGGACTACAGAGACAGCACTACAGAGACTGCAGAGACAACACTATAGAGACAAAACTATAGAGACAGCACTATAGAGACAGCACTATAGAGACATGACTACAGAGACATGACTACAGAGACAGCACTATAGAGACAGCACTATAGAGACAGCACTATAGAGACAGCACTATAGAGACAGCACTATAGAGACATGACTACAGAGACAGCACTACAGAGACAGCACTACAGAGACTGCAGAGACAACACTATAGAGACAAAACTATAGAGACAGCACTATAGAGACAGCACTATAGAGACATGACTACAGAGACATGACTACAGAGACAGCACTATAGAGACAGGACTAAAGAGACTACAGAGACAGCACTACAGAGACAGCACTACAGTGACAGCACTATAGAGACAGCACTATAGAGACATGACTACAGAGACTACAGAGACAGCACTATAGATACAGCACTATAGAGACAGCACTATAGAGACATGACTATAGAGACATGACCACAGAGACAGCACTATAGAGACAGCACTATAGAGACAGCACTATAGCGACAGCACAATAGAGACAGCACTATAGAGACAGGACTACAGAGACATGACTACAGAGACATGACTACAGAGACATGACTACAGAGACAGCACTATAGAGACAGCACTATAGAGACAGCACTATAGCGACAGCACTATAGAGACAGCACTATAGATACAGCACTATAGCGACAGCACTATAGAGACAGGACTACAGAGACTACAGAGACTACAGAGACAGCACTATAGAGACAGCACTATAGAGACAGCACTATAGAGACAGCACTATAGAGACAGCACTATAGAGACATGACTACAGAGACATGACTACAGAGACAGCACTTCAGTGACAGCACTATAGAGACAGCACTATAGAGACATGACTACAGAGACTACAGAGACAGCACTATAGATACAGCACTATAGAGACAGCACTATAGAGACATGACTATAGAGACATGACCACAGAGACAGCACTATAGAGACAGCACTATAGAGACAGCACTATAGCGACAGCACTATAGAGACAGCACTATAGAGACAGGACTACAGAGACATGACTACAGAGACATGACTACAGAGACATGACTACAGAGACAGCACTATAGAGACAGCACTATAGAGACAGCACTATAGCGACAGCACTATAGAGACAGCACTATAGAGACAGCACTATAGCGACAGCACTATAGAGACAGGACTACAGAGACTACAGAGACTACAGAGACAGCACTATAGAGACAGCACTATAGAGACAGCACTATAGAGACAGCACTATAGAGACAACACTATAGAGACATGACTACAGAGACATGACTACAGAGACATGACTACAGAGACATGACTACAGAGACAGCACTATAGAGACAGCACTATAGAGACAGCACTATAGAGACATCACTATAGAGACAGCACTATAGAGACAGCACTATAGAGACAGGACTACAGAGACTACAGAGACAGCACTATAGAGACAGCACTATAGAGACATGACTACAGAGACAGCACTACAGAGACAGCACTATAGAGACAGCACTATAGAGACAGGACTACAGAGACTACAGAGACATGACTATAGAGACAGCACTATAGAGACATGACTACAGAGACAGCACTACAGAGACAGAACTACAGAGACAGCACTACAGAGACGGCACTATAGAGACGGCACTACAGAGACAGAACTACAGAGACGGCACTATAGAGACGGCACTATAGAGACAGCACTATAGAGACGGCACTATAGAGACATGACTACAGAGACAGCACTATAGAGACAGGACTACAGAGACGGCACTACAGAGACGGCACTATAGAGACAGGACTACAGAGACAGCACTATAGAGACAGGACTACAGAGACAGGACTACAGAGACTACAGAGACATGACTACAGAGACAGCACTACAGAGACAGAACTACAGAGACAGCACTACAGAGACGGCACTATAGAGACGGCACTACAGAGACAGAACTACAGAGACGGCACTATAGAGACGGCACTATAGAGACGGCACTATAGAGAAGGCACTATAGAGACGGCACTATAGAGAAGGCACTATAGAGACATGACTACAGAGACAGCACTATAGAGACAGCACTATAGAGACAGCACTATAGAGACAGCACTATAGAGACAGCACTATAGAGACAGCACTATAGAGACAGCACTATAGAGACAGCACTATAGAGACAGGACTACAGAGACTACAGAGACAGCACTATAGAGACAGCACTATAGAGACAGCACTATAGAGACAGCACTATAGAGACAGCACTATAGAGACAGCACTATAGAGACATGACTACAGAGACATGACTACAGAGACAGCACTATAGAGACAGGACTATAGAGACAGCACTACAGAGACAGCACTACAGAGACGGCACTATAGAGACAGCACTACAGAGACGGCACTATAGAGACGGCACTATAGAGAAGGCACTATAGAGACATGACTACAGAGACAGCACTATAGAGACAGCACTATAGAGACAGCACTATAGAGACAGCACTATAGAGACAGCACTATAGAGACAGGGCTACAGAGACTACAGAGACAGCACTATAGATACAGCACTATAGAGACAGCACTATAGAGACAGCACTATAGAGACAGCACTATAGAGACAGCACTATAGAGACATGACTACAGAGACATGACTACAGAGACAGCACTATAGAGACAGGACTATAGAGACAGCACTACAGAGACAGCACTACAGAGACGGCACTATAGAGACAGCACTACAGAGACGGCACTACAGAGACAGGACTACAGAGACAGCACTATAGAGACGGCACTATAGAGACGGCACTATAGAGACAGCACTATAGAGACGGCACTATAGAGACAGCACTATAGAGACGGCACTATAGAGACAGCACTATAGAGACGGCACTACAGAGACAGCACTATAGAGACGGCACTATAGAGACAGCACTATAGAGACGGCACTACAGAGACAGCACTATAGAGACGGCACTATAGAGACGGCACTACAGAGACAGCACTATAGAGACGGCACTACAGAGACAGCACTATAGAGACGGCACTATAGAGACGGCACTACAGAGACGGCACTATAGAGACGGCACTATAGAGACGGCACTATAGAGACAGCACTATAGAGACAGGACTACAGAGACAGCACTATAGAGACAGCACTATAGAGACATGACTACAGAGACGGCACTACAGAGACAGGACTACAGAGACGGCACTATAGAGACGGCACTATAGAGACAGCACTATAGAGACAGCACTATAGAGACAGCACTATAGAGACAGGGCTACAGAGACTACAGAGACAGCACTATAGATACAGCACTATAGAGACAGCACTATAGAGACAGCACTATAGAGACAGCACTATAGAGACAGCACTATAGAGACATGACTACAGAGACATGACTACAGAGACAGCACTATAGAGACAGGACTATAGAGACAGCACTACAGAGACAGCACTACAGAGACGGCACTATAGAGACAGCACTACAGAGACGGCACTACAGAGACAGGACTACAGAGACAGCACTATAGAGACGGCACTATAGAGACGGCACTATAGAGACAGCACTATAGAGACGGCACTATAGAGACAGCACTATAGAGACGGCACTATAGAGACAGCACTATAGAGACGGCACTACAGAGACAGCACTATAGAGACGGCACTATAGAGACAGCACTATAGAGACAGCACTACAGAGACAGCACTATAGAGACGGCACTATAGAGACGGCACTAGAGAGACAGCACTATAGAGACGGCACTACAGAGACGGCACTATAGAGACGGCACTATAGAGACGGCACTACAGAGACGGCACTATAGAGACGGCACTATAGAGACGGCACTATAGAGACAGCACTATAGAGACAGGACTACAGAGACAGCACTATAGAGACAGCACTATAGAGACATGACTACAGAGACGGCACTACAGAGACAGGACTACAGAGACGGCACTATAGAGACGGCACTATAGAGACGGCACTACAGAGACAGGACTACAGAGACGGCACTATAGAGACGGCACTATAGAGACGGCACTATAGAGACAGCACTATAGAGACGGCACTATAGAGACAGGACTACAGAGACGGCACTATAGAGACGGCACTATAGAGACGGCACTATAGAGACAGGACTACAGAGACGGCACTATAGAGACAGCACTATAGAGACAGCACTATAGAGACAGCACTATAGAGAAGGCACTACAGAGACAGGACTATAGAGACAGCACTATAGAGACAGCACTATAGAGACATGACTACAGAGACGGCACTACAGAGACGGCACTATAGAGACGGCACTATAGAGACAGCACTATAGAGACATGACTACAGAGACGGCACTACAGAGACGGCACTATAGAGACGGCACTATAGAGACAGGACTACAGAGACGGCACTATAGAGACGGCACTATAGAGACAGGACTACAGAGACGGCACTACAGAGACGGCACTATAGAGACAGCACTACAGAGACGGCACTATAGAGACGGCACTATAGAGACGGCACTATAGAGACAGGACTACAGAGACGGCACTATAGAGACAGCACTATAGAGACGGCACTATAGAGACGGCACTATAGAGACATGACTACAGAGACGGCACTACAGAGACGGCACTATAGAGACAGCACTACAGAGACGGCACTATAGAGACAGCACTATAGAGACAGCACTATAGAGACATGACTACAGAGACAGCACTACAGAGACGGCACTATAGAGACAGGACTACAGAGACGGCACTACAGAGACGGCACTATAGAGACAGCACTACAGAGACGGCACTATAGAGACAGCACTATAGAGACAGCACTATAGAGACATGACTACAGAGACAGCACTACAGAGACAGCACTATAGAGACAGGACTACAGAGACGGCACTATAGAGACGGCACTATAGAGACAGCACTATAGAGACAGGACTACAGAGACGGCACTATAGTGACAGCACTATAGAGACAGCACTATAGAGACAGCACTATAGAGACAGCACTACAGAGACGGCACTACAGAGACAGGACTATAGAGACAGGACTACAGAGACGGCACTATAGAGACGGCACTACAGAGACGGCACTATAGAGACAGCACTATAGAGACGGCACTATAGAGACAGGACTACAGAGACGGCACTATAGAGACAGGACTACAGAGACAGCACTATAGAGACAGGACTACAGAGACAGCACTACAGAGAAAGGACTACAGAGACGGCACTATAGAGACAGGACTACAGAGACGGCACTATAGAGACGGCACTATAGAGACGGCACTATAGAGACGGCACTACAGAGACGGCACTACAGAGACAGCACTATAGAGACAGAACTATAGAGACAGGACTACAGAGACGGCACTATAGAGACGGCACTATAGAGACAGCACTACAGAGACGGCACTACAGAGACGGCACTATAGAGACGGCACTATAGAGACAGGACTACAGAGACAGCACTATAGAGACAGGACTACAGAGACAGCACTATAGAGACAGGACTACAGAGACGGCACTATAGAGACGGCACTATAGAGACGGCACTATAGAGACAGCACTACAGAGACGGCACTACAGAGACGGCACTATAGAGACGGCACTATAGAGACATGACTACAGAGACGGCACTACAGAGACAGCACTATAGAGACGGCACTATAGAGACAGCACTACAGAGACGGCACTACAGAGACAGCACTATAGAGACGGCACTATAGAGACGGCACTATAGAGACAGCACTACAGAGACAGGACTACAGAGACGGCACTATAGAGACAGCACTATAGAGACAGCACTATAGAGACTACACTATAGAGACAGCACTACAGAGACAGGACTACAGAGACGGCACTATAGAGACAGCACTATAGAGACAGCACTACAGAGACAGGACTACAGAGACGGCACTATAGAGACGGCACTATAGAGACAGCACTACAGAGACAGGACTACAGAGACGGCACTATAGAGACAGGACTACAGAGAAGGCACTACAGAGACGGCACTATAGAGACGGCACTATAGAGACAGGACTACAGAGAAGGCACTACAGAGACGGCACTATAGAGACGGCACTATAGAGACGGCACTACAGAGACAGCACTATAGAGACAGCACTACAGAGACAGGACTACAGAGACGGCACTACAGAGACGGCACTATAGAGACAGCACTATAGAGACAGCACTACAGAGACAGCACTATAGAGACAGCACTACAGAGACAGGACTACAGAGACGGCACTACAGAGACGGCACTACAGAGACGGCACTATAGAGACAGCACTATAGAGACAGCACTACAGAGACAGGACTACAGAGACGGCACTATAGAGACAGCACTATAGAGACAGCACTATAGAGACAGGACTACAGAGACAGCACTACAGAGACAGGACTACAGAGACGGCACTATAGAGACGGCACTATAGAGACAGCACTATAGAGACAGCACTACAGAGACAGCACTATAGAGACAGCACTATAGAGACAGCACTATAGAGACAGCACTACAGAGACAGCACTATAGAGACAGCACTATAGAGACAGGACTACAGAGACAGCACTACAGAGACAGGACTACAGAGACAGGACTACAGAGACGGCACTACAGAGACGGCACTACAGAGACGGCACTATAGAGACAGCACTATAGAGACAGCACTACAGAGACAGCACTATAGAGACAGCACTACAGAGACAGGACTACAGAGACGGCACTACAGAGACGGCACTACAGAGACGGCACTATAGAGACAGCACTATAGAGACAGCACTACAGAGACAGGACTACAGAGACGGCACTATAGAGACAGCACTATAGAGACAGCACTATAGAGACAGGACTACAGAGAAAGCACTACAGAGACAGGACTACAGAGACGGCACTATAGAGACGGCACTATAGAGACAGCACTATAGAGACAGCACTATAGAGACAGGACTACAGAGACAGGACTACAGAGACGGCACTATAGAGACAGCACTATAGAGACAGCACTATAGAGACAGGACTACAGAGACAGCACTACAGAGACAGGACTACAGAGACGGCACTATAGAGACGGCACTATAGAGACAGGACTATAGAGACAGCACTATAGAGACAGGACTACAGAGACGGCACTATAGAGACAGGACTACAGAGACGGCACTATAGAGACGGCACTATAGAGACGGCACTATAGAGACAGCACTATAGAGACAGAACTACAGAGACAGGACTACACAGACGGCACTATAGAGACGGCACTATAGAGACAGGACTACAGAGACAGGACTACAGAGACAGGACTACAGAGACAGGACTACAGAGACAGCACTACAGAGACAGGACTACAGAGACGGCACTACAGAGACGGCACTACAGAGACAGCACTACAGAGACAGGACTACAGAGACAGGACTACAGAGACAGGACTACAGAGACAGCACTACAGAGACAGGACTACAGAGACGGCACTACAGAGACGGCACTACAGAGACAGCACTACAGAGACAGCACTACAGAGACGGCACTATAGAGACGGCACTACAGAGACGGCACTACAGAGACGGCACTATAGAGACGGCACTATAGAGACAGGACTACAGAGACGGCACTACAGAGACAGGACTACAGAGACAGGACTACAGAGACAGGACTACAGAGACAGCACTACAGAGACAGGACTACAGAGACGGCACTACAGAGACGGCACTACAGAGACAGCACTACAGAGACAGCACTACAGAGACGGCACTATAGAGACGGCACTACAGAGACGGCACTACAGAGACAGCACTATAGAGACAGAACTACAGAGACGGCACTACAGAGACAGCGCTATAGAGACAGCACTACAGAGACAGGACTACAGAGACGGCACTACAGAGACGGCACTATAGAGACAGCACTATAGAGACAGCACTACAGAGACAGCACTATAGAGACAGCACTACAGAGACAGGACTACAGAGACGGCACTACAGAGACGGCACTACAGAGACGGCACTATAGAGACAGCACTATAGAGACAGCACTACAGAGACAGCACTACAGAGACAGGACTACAGAGACGGCACTACAGAGACGGCACTACAGAGACAGCACTACAGAGACAGCACTACAGAGACAGCACTATAGAGACGGCACTACAGAGACGGCACTACAGAGACAGCACTATAGAGACAGAACTACAGAGACGGCACTACAGAGACAGGACTACAGAGACAGCACTATAGAGACAGAACTACAGAGACGGCACTACAGAGACGGCACTACAGAGACAGCACTATAGAGACAGAACTACAGAGACGGCACTACAGAGACAGGACTACAGAGACAGCACTATAGAGACAGGACTACAGAGACAGCACTATAGAGACAGGACTACAGAGACAGCACTACAGAGACGGCACTATAGAGACGGCACTACAGAGACGGCACTACAGAGACGGCACTATAGAGACGGCACTATAGAGACAGGACTACAGAGACAGCACTACAGAGACGGCACTATAGAGACGGCACTACAGAGACAGCACTACAGAGACGGCACTATAGAGACGGCACTATAGAGACAGCACTATAGAGACAGCACTATAGAGACGGCACTACAGAGACAGCACTATAGAGACGGCACTACAGAGACGGCACTACAGAGACAGCACTACAGAGACAGCACTATAGAGACGGCACTATAGAGACAGCACTATAGAGACAGCACTACAGAGACGGCACTACAGAGACAGCACTACAGAGACAGCACTATAGAGACGGCACTACAGAGACGGCACTATAGAGACAGCACTATAGAGACAGCACTATAGAGACGGCACTATAGAGACAGCACTACAGAGACAGCACTATAGAGACAGGACTACAGAGACGGCACTACAGATACAGCACTATAGAGACAGGACTACAGAGACGGCACTACAGAGACAGCACTATAGAGACAGCACTACAGAGACGGCACTATAGAGACAGCACTATAGAGACGGCACTACAGAGACGGCACTATAGAGACAGCACTATAGAGACAGCACTATAGAGACGGCACTACAGAGACGGCACTATAGAGACAGCACTATAGAGACAGCACTATAGAGACAGGACTACAGAGACGGCACTACAGAGACGGCACTATAGAGACAGCACTACAGAGACAGCACTATAGAGACAGCACTATAGAGACAGGACTACAGAGACGGCACTATAGAGACTGCACTACAGAGACAGAACTACAGAGACGGCACTACAGAGACGGCACTATAGAGAAGGCACTATAGAGACAGCACTACAGAGACAGCACTACAGAGACAGCACTATAGAGACAGCACTACAGAGACGGCACTACAGAGACAGCACTACAGAGACAGCACTACAGCGACAGCACTATAGAGACAGCACTATAGAGACAGGACTACAGAGACAGCACTATAGAGACAGCACTATAGAGACGGCACTACAGAGACAGCACTATAGAGACAGCACTACAGAGACAGCACTACAGAGACAGCACTACAGAGACAGCACTACAGAGACAGGACTATAGAGACAGCACTATAGAGACAGCACTACAGAGACAGCACTACAGAGACAGCACTACAGAGACAGCACTATAGAGACATGACTACAGAGACAGCACTATAGAGACAGCACTACAGAGACAGCACTACAGAGACAGCACTACAGAGACAGCACTACAGAGACAGGACTATAGAGACAGGACTACAGAGACAGCACTACAGAGACAGCACTATAGAGACAGCACTATAGAGACAGGACTATAGAGACAGGACTACAGAGACAGGACTACAGAGACAGCACTACAGAGACAGCACTACAGAGACAGCACTACAGAGACAGCACTACAGAGACAGCACTATAGAGACAGGACTACAGAGACAGGACTACAGAGACAGGACTACAGAGACAGGACTACAGAGACAGGACTACAGAGACTGGATCCATCAAGCTGTGAGTGCTCAGCAGGACGACTCCCCACCCCACTAGAGCTTAGGGGCTCCGTACTGAGCTTTAGGGATGCTTCCCAAACGAGCCCCGATCTGAAGTATTACACTAAATAGGGAATAGGGAGCCTTTTAGGACACACACTAGGTAGTGGTCTGCATGGTGACATCCTTCTCTACTACTACAAAGAGCTCAGTCAGAGAGCTAGCACCGGCTGAGTCGTAGAGATCCACACCAGTACTGATTCAGTCGTAGCAGCTCAGTCCTGTGGTGACTACTGATAGAGTTGTGACCACTAACCATACTGCTGTAGTAACACGAGTCAGTCAGAGTCCTGTGGTGTAGAGACTTGGTGACCTACTGTCACAGAGGGCAAGGGTGCGGACCAATCCTACGGGGCAGTTGCTTGATGTGACACAGAGCAGAAGAGATCTGTTTTATTGGGTGAAATGTCACAGAACGCTTAGATAGAATTGGGATTGCTGTTGGATCCCATCTCTACATGCTGTTGGATCCTGTCTCTACATGTTGTTGGATCCCGTCTCTACATGTTGTTGGATCCCATCTCTACATGTTGTTGGATCCCGTCTCTACATGTTGTTGGATCCCGTCTCTACATGTTGTTGGATCCCGTCTCTACATGTTGTTGGATCCCATCTCTACATGTTGTTGGATCCCGTCTCTACATGTTGTTGGATCCCGTCTCTACATGTTGTTGGATCCCATCTCTACATGTTGTTGGATCCCGTCTCTACATGTTGTTGGATCCTGTCTCTACATGTTGTTGGATCCCGTCTCTACATGTTGTTGGATCCCATCTCTACATGTTGTTGGATCCCATCTCTACATGTTGTTGGATCCCATCTCTACATGTTGTTGGATCCCGTCTCTACATGTTGTTGGATCCTGTCTCTACATGTTGTTGGATCCCGTCTCTACATGTTGTTGGATCCCATCTCTACATGTTGTTGGATCCCGTCTCTACATGTTGTTGGATCCCATCTCTACATGTTGTTGGATCCCATCTCTACATGTTGTTGGATCCTGTCTCTACATGTTGTTGGATCCCGTCTCTACATGTTGTTGGATCCCGTCTCTACATGTTGTTGGATCCCGTCTCTACATGTTGTTGGATCCCGTCTCTACATGTTGTTGGATCCCATCTCTACATGTTGTTGGATCCCATCTCTACATGTTGTTGGATCCTGTCTCTACATGTTGTTGGATCCCGTCTCTACATGTTGTTGGATCCCGTCTCTACATGTTGTTGGATCCCGTCTCTACATGTTGTTGGATCCCATCTCTACATGTTGTTGGATCCTATCTCTACATGTTGTTGGATCCCATCTCTACATGTTGTTGGATCCCGTCTCTACATGTTGTTGGATCCCGTCTCTACATGTTGTTGGATCCCATCTCTACATGTTGTTGGATCCCATCTCTACATGTTGTTGGATCCCGTCTCTACATGTTGTTGGATCCTGTCTCTACATGTTGTTGGATCCCGTCTCTACATGTTGTTGGATCCCATCTCTACATGTTGTTGGATCCCGTCTCTACATGTTGTTGGATCCCATCTCTACATGTTGTTGGATCCTGTCTCTACATGTTGTTGGATCCCGTCTCTACATGTTGTTGGATCCCGTCTCTACATGTTGTTGGATCCCATCTCTACATGTTGTTGGATCCTGTCTCTACATGTTGTTGGATCCCGTCTCTACATGTTGTTGGATCCTATCTCTACATGTTGTTGGATCCTGTCTCTACATGTTGTTGGATCCTGTCTCTACATGTTGTTGGATCCCGTCTCTACATGTTGTTGGATCCCGTCTCTACATGTTGTTGGATCCCGTCTCTACATGTTGTTGGATCCCATCTCTACATGTTGTTGGATCCTATCTCTACATGTTGTTGGATCCTGTCTCTACATGTTGTTGGATCCTGTCTCTACATGTTGTTGGATCCCATCTCTACATGTTGTTGGATCCCATCTCTACATGTTGGATCACATATCTACATGTTGGATCATTTCTCTACATGTTGGATCATTTCTCTACATGTTGGATCATTTCTCTACATGTTGGATCCTGTCTCTACATGTTGTTGGATCCCATCTCTACATGTTGTTGGATCCCATCTCTACATGTTGGATCCCATCTCTACATGTTGGATCCTATCTTTACATGTTGGATCCCATCTCTACATGTTGGATCATATCTCTACATGTTGGATCCCATCTCTACATGTTGGATCATATCTCTACATGTTGGATCCTATCTTTACATGTTGTTGGATCCCGTCTCTACATGTTGTTGGATCCCGTCTCTACATGTTGTTGGATACCATCTCTACATGTTGTTGGATCCTGTCTCTACATGTTGTTGGATCCCGTCTCTACATGCTGTTGGATCCTGTCTCTACATGCTGCTGGATCCCGTCTCTACATGTTGTTGGATCCCGTCTCTACATGTTGTTGGATCCCGTCTCTACATGCTGTTGGATCCCGTCTCTACATGTTGTTGGATCCCGTCTCTACATGTTGTTGGATCCCGTCTCTACATGTTGTTGGATCCCGTCTCTACATGTTGTTGGATCCCATCTCTACATGTTGGATCCCATCTCTACATGTTGTTGGATCCCGTCTCTACATGTTATTGGATCCCATCTCTACATGTTGTTGGATCCCATCTCTACATGTTGGATCATTTCTCTATATGTTGTTGGATCCCATCTCTACATGTTGTTGGATCCCATCTCTGCATGTTGGATCCTATCTCTACATGTTGGATCCCATCTCTACATGTTGGATCATTTCTCTACATGTTGGATCATTTCTCTACATGTTGGATCCCATCTCTACATGTTGTTGGATCCCATCTCTGCATGTTGGATCCTATCTCTACATGTTGGATCCCATCTCTACATGTTGGATCCCATCTCTACATGTTGGATCCATCTCTACATGTTGTTGGATCCCGTCTCTACATGTTGTTGGATCCCGTCTCTACATGTTGTTGGATCCTGTCTCTACATGTTGTTGGATCCTGTCTCTACATGTTGTTGGATCCTATCTCTACATGTTGTTGAATTCGGTCTCTACATGTTGTTGGATCCCATCTGTACATGTTGTTGGATCCCATCTCTACATGTTGGATCCCATCTCTACATGTTGTTGGATCCCGTCTCTACATGTTATTGGATCCCATCTCTACATGTTGGATCCTGTCTCTACATGTTGTTGGATCCCATCTCTACATGTTGTTGGATCCCATCTCTACATGTTGGATCATTTCTCTATATGTTGTTGGATCCCATCTCTACATGTTGGATCATTTCTCTATATGTTGTTGGATCCCATCTCTACATGTTGTTAGCTCATGCAGGTGTAAAACACAAGCAATTAGCGTAGCTACATATAAAGCAGTCTTGACTCATGCAGGTGTACAACAATACAAATAGCCTAGCTACATATCAAGCAGTCTTGACTCATGCAGGTGTACAACAATACAATTAGCTTAGCTACATACAAAGCAGTCTTAGCTCTGCAGGTGTACAACATTCCAATTAGCTTAGCTACATACAAAGCAGTCTTAGCGCTGCAGGTGTACAGCAATATAATCATTATTACTCCTTGATAGTATTCCAAAAGGCTCAGTTATTGTTCATAGAGATTGCGTTTCAAATGATACCCTATTCCCTTTATAGTGCACTACTTTAGACCAGAGCCCTGTAGTATCTAGGTCAAAAGTAGTGTGCTACAAATGGAATCGGGTGGCATTTAGGATGCAGCCTTACTCAGAGTAGTTCACGCAGGAGTGCAATAGTGATATGCAGTTTGCGAACGATTCCTTTTTTTTTTACAACTCTTTATACTGATTCGAGAGTCATGATTTGTTTCAAACTGCAGGCATACAGCATGGTAAGAAAAATATAGTTTCAGAATTGGTAATCAATGTTTATAATCAGTGAGCAAATTTCAGGTCTGCTGAGGGCAAACTTGAACATTGTGAAAATTCTGTGCAACTTCCAGTGCGCGTTTAGTGCGAACATTTAGGCTGAACTCTCTTTAACTTCTTTTGGCTGCCATCCCGTTAACGGGATGATATGACAACAGCCAGTGAAAGTGCAGGGCGCCAAATTCAAAACAGAAATCTCATAATTAAAATTCCTCAGACATACATGTGTCTTATACCATTTTAAAGGTAATCTTGTTGTTAATCCCACCAAAGTGTCCGATTTCAAATATGCTTTTCAGCGAAAGCACCACAAACCATTATGTTAGGTCACACCAAACCACAATAAGCATAGCCATTTTTCCAGCCAAAGATAGGAGTCACAAAAAGCACAAATAGAGATAAAATGAATCACTAACCTTTGATGATCTTCATCAGATGACACTCATAGGACTTCATGTTACACAATACATGTATGTTTTGTTTGATAAAGTTCATATTTATATCAAAAAATCTGAGTTTACATTGGCGCGTTACATTCATTAGTTCCAAAAACATCCAGTGATTGTGCATAGCCACATCGATTCAACAGAAATACTCATCATAAATGTAGATGATAATACAAGTTATACACAGGGAATTATAGATATACCTCTCCTTAATGCAACCGCTGTGTCAGATTTCAAAAAGACTTTACGGAAAAAGCAAACCACGCAATAATCTGAGACGGCGCTCAGAACAATAGTCAAATTAGCCGCCATGTTGGAGTCAACAGAAACCAGAAAATACATGATAAATATTCCCTTACCTTTGATGATCTTCATCAGAATGCACTCCCAGGAATCCCAGGTCCACAATAAATGTTTGTTTTGTTCGATAATGTCCGTTATTTATGTCCAAATACCTCCTTTTGTTAGGCGTTTGGTATACATATCCAAACTCTCGTTCTGGTCGAGCGTTACTTCGGACAAAAACTTCTAAAACTTATATTACAGGTCGAAGAAACATTTCAAACTAAGTACAGAATCAATCATTAGGATATTCTTATCAAACATCTTCAATAAAGTTTCAACCTGAGAATTCCTTTGTGTCTTGAGGAGGAACGGAACGCAACCGGATATCATGTGGAATGCGCGTGACCAGAAAATGACTGACTGCCAGACATTCATTCTGTTCTTATTCAGTCCCACAACACAGTAGAAGCCTCATTCAAATCTCTATAGACGGTTGACATCTAGTGGAAGCCATAGGAAGTGCAACTTCATTCATATCTCAAGGGGATTTCAATGGGAACTGTGTTGAAAACCTACCAACCTCAGATTTCTCACTTCCTGTTTGGATTTCTCCTCAGGTTTTTGCCTGCCATATGAGATCTGTTATACTCACAGACATCATTCAAACAGTTTTAGAAATGTCAGAGTGTTTTCTATCCAATACTACTAATAATATGCATATATTAGGAACTGGGACTGAGGAGCAGGCCGTTTACTCTGGGCACCTTTCATCCAAGCTACTCAATACTGCCCCTGCAGCCATAAGAAGTTTTAAGTTACAGTTTTAACAGTGGTCAAGTAGGATACTGTGGCTATTTGATCATATTGTAGGTCTAACAGAGTTGCCTACCATTAAAAACAATGGAGAAAATGCATTCCATAAAATGTTTACATGGCAATAGCTGTTCTATCGTTCAGCCTACAGTAGTAGCCAATGTGTGATGTTCAATGTAGGTCTACATTCCATGAGACTTTTGAAAAAAAAATTATATAACTGGGCTGATAGCTCACTAATTAGCAAAGGATATGAACAAATGTAGAAGTATGCACACCTGGCTACATGCATCTCTCGCTTTGATCTCAAAACAAGCTCATCTACTCATGACCGCTCATGCTGTAAACACAGTCCAGTTCAAAGTGAATGGCACAGATCCATATATGGCAAAGGTATATTTGCGTATGGGCCTACTGCAGCTCTGATTGGTTATGGCTCACCTACTCTAATGGGCTCTGCCTACAACTAAATCTCTTGTATAGGTAATTTTGCATATTAAGTCTTGCATATTTCATTTTGTTTTGGTATGTTGCACTGAAAGCGGCTAAAATTGTGTTGATTCGATCACAATTTCCACAGTAAAGGGAAACGTTGATAGTGTTAACGAACGGAGAAAACTCCAGAAAAGTTGGGTGAAGTTCAATCTTGTGCTTCTCTCCATGGGCTGATATTTTTTCTATTGGTCAGTCCCGGGAGAGGTGTTCCCTTAGAGGGAACATTGCTTGTAATTGTTAGCATGGTGCAAGAATGAATGCAATTCATTTATTTTCGACTGTTATAATGGACACAGCTCTCTGCTCCAAAAAACAGGAACTTGAGACTGAATAATATGAGGTGCTGCAGTTTGTGAACAATATTGTCCTTATCACCCTCATGGTAGTCAAACAACACATTCCACCAAGAGTCGTTCAGAATCTGGTCCGGTTTGTAGCACCACCAAGAGTCGAACTGAATCTAGTTGCAACAACTAGACCTTGTTTCAAATGTATCAAGTAATAATTGGATGTGTATGTCTAGTAATAAACCAATTGTTTAAATTGCAGATTTACAAGGCTCAGTCACAAATGACAGCTCCAATAAGCCCTGTATGAGGAACGACATGAGAACGAGAGGCTTGTAGGAACGTACCTTTCCAGTTTTCAGATCATCGTTCGCAGGTAGAGGGTTCTGCGTGCTTTGAATATTACTGACTGAAATTTACTAAACGAGTCGAAAAGATCAGTCAGTAAAAAGAGCCGAACTTCACTAGTGTGCCAGGTGTGCCCTGCCTTGCGCCCCTTACCCCCTCCCTGTCTGGTCTTCCTGTCTGGTCTTCCTGTCTGTCTGGCACCATATGGACCCCATACTTTCTCTCATTATACTGCACAGAGTAAATTAATTTTCCAGGAAGACAGTAGAGAGACAGAAAGAGAAACAGAGACGATCGATAGAGAGGGGAGTGGGATAGAGAGCGAGATAGAGCAAAGTGAGAGAGAGAGAGAGAGAGAAACACTTACCCCATAAGTGTTCTCCCTCTGTTGGGTGTCTGTGTTCAGGGTAGCATGTTCCTAACCAGATCTCAGTCTATGGATAGGGATAATCATAGGGATAATCATAGGGATAATCATGTTATGAAGTCTCATTAAATCAGAGCAAGAACATTACAGGGGATGGGTTTCTTAGCACATACAGGTCTGGGACCAGGCAGGTTAACTTTCCCATTTTTACTCTCCATAACGGTAATAAGAACTAGGACACAAGATATAGTGGGATGAGATATATCGCCTGTCTTACCTTGAAATCCCAAAGCAGTTAAAAACAAACTTTTGCTGAACATAAAACCTGATATCATAGCCTTTGGTAGCCTCAACGTTAGATAGACTTGGATGCTTGGACCTGGTTTCCTAGAGTAGAGACCATCTATCTTACTGAAACACCAGTGGTCCACCAATTTGGCTCCAGTGCTAATTCCTACCACTGAAGATGTGTGATTTCTTAGCTGATCTAGTTTGTGTTAGGGTTTTATTTTGGTTCATTAATAGCTGCTAGAGACAGAGAGAGAGATGATAAAGAGAGAGAGATGATAGAGAGGGAGAGATGGAGTGATGATAGAGAGGGAGAGATGGAGAGATGAGAGAGAGGGAGAGAGAGAGGGAGAGATGATAGAGAGGGAGAGATGGAGAGGGAGAGAGAGATGAGAGATGAGAGAGAGATGGAGAGGGAGAGAGAGATGATAAAGAGAGAGAGATGATAGAGAGATGGAGTGATGATAGAGAGGGAGAGAGAGATGATAAAGAGAGAGAGATGATAGAGAGGGAGAGATGGAGAGATGATAGAGAGGGAGAGAGGGAGAGAGAGATGGAGAGATGGAGAGATGGAGTGATGATAGAGAGGGAGAGAGAGATGGAGAGATGGAGTGATGATAGAGAGGGAGATATGGAGAGGGAGAGAGAGATGGAGAGATGGAGTGATGATAGAGAGGGAGAGATGGAGAGATGATAGAGAGGGAGAGATGGAGAGATGATAGAGAGGGAGAGATGGAGAGATGATAGAGAGGGAGAGATTGAGAGATGATAGAGAGGGAGAGATGGAGAGGGAGAGAGAGATGAGAGAGAGATGGAGAGAGAGAGAGAGAGAGAGGGAGAGAGAGATGGAGAGATGGAGAGATGATAGAGAGGGAGAGATGGAGAGGGAGAGAGAGATGAGAGATGAGAGAGAGATGGAGAGATGGAGAGGGAGAGAGAGAGAGAGGGAGAGAGAGATGGAGAGATGGAGAGGGAGAGAGAGATGATAAAGAGAGAGAGATGATAGAGAGATGGAGTGATGATAGAGAGGGAGCGAGAGATGATAAAGAGAGAGAGATGATAGAGAGGGAGAGATGGAGAGATGCTAGAGAGGGAGAGAGAGATGATAAAGAGAGAGAGATGATAGAGAGATGGAGTGATGATAGAGAGGGAGAGAGAGATGATAAAGAGAGATGATAGAGAGGGAGAGAGAGATGCTAAAGAGAGAGAGATGATAGAGAGAGATGGAGAGATGATAGAGAGGGAGAGAGAGATGGAGAGATGATAGAGAGGGAGAGATGGAGAGATGCTAGAGAAGGAGAGAGAGATGATAAAGAGAGAGAGATGATAAATAGAGAGAGATGATAGAGAGGGAGAGATGGAGTGATGATAGAGAGGGAGAGAGAGATGATAAAGAGAGAGAGATGATAAAGAGAGAGAGATGATAAAGAGAGAGAGAGATGATAAAGAGAGAGAGATGATAAAGAGAGAGAGATGATAAAGAGAGAGAGATGATAAAGAGAGAGAGAGATGATAAAGAGAGAGAGATGATAGAGAGAGAGATGATAAAGAGAGAGAGATGAAAGGGTGGCCACAGCACTGAAGGGAGTGATCGAAAAAGCTTCTTCTACTTTCCCCAACGCACAAGTGGTTATCTCCACCCTGCTACCACGAAAAGACTTCCACCCTGCTACAATACAGCGGGTAAACGCAAGCATCTCCCGTGACTGTGCCTCAAAACCAAATGTTTTTCTGGCCCACCACTCCACCCTGGACTTGAACAGCCTCTATGACCAGGTCCACCTCTACAAGGCAGCAGTGCCCACCTTTGCCCGGACTCTAAAGGACATCGCTCTCAAACGCAGCCCCAACACTTCACACAGGAGCAACAGATCAATAGATACCCCACCAAGACCAGCGAGACACCCTCCAAGACCCCCCCCTGGACCT
Source organism: Salvelinus alpinus (assembly GCF_045679555.1). Lineage (NCBI taxonomy): Eukaryota > Metazoa > Chordata > Actinopteri > Salmoniformes > Salmonidae > Salvelinus > Salvelinus alpinus. The sequence continues at coordinate 6,984,663 of NC_092115.1, read as the reverse complement.
ACACCCCCCCCCCCACATCAACCATGCCCACACCCAATTTAGGCCCCCTCAGATCAGACCTATGCCACTCCTGCCCACCCCATGCACCCCACCCCCGCAAAGAGGGCATCAACATGGAAGTCACACATACGCCCAGGTAGTGAGCGGGCAAACAGGCCCAACCCCCACTCTTACACTCGCCCAAGCCAACGGCATGTACCAGATGCTCAGCAGGCTCTGCTCACACTTACTGGCCTGAGGCCAAACCACACGGCCAACAACATTGGACACTTTATGGAACAAAAAGCCTTCACTATATCATCCTGGAATATCCAAGGCCTGAGGTCATCTGCCTTTGGCCTAAAGAGCAGGAACCCGGACTTCACCAAAGAAATCGGTAATGCAGACATTGTCATCCTGCAAGAAACCTGGTACAGAGGAGACGGACCCACTGGTTGCCCTCTAGGTTACAGAGAACTGGTAGTCCCATCCACCAAACTACCAGGTGTGAAACAGGGAAGGGACTCAGGGGGAATGCTAATTTGGTATAGAGCAGACCTAACTCACTCCATTAAACTAATCAAAACAGGAACATTTTACATTTGGCTAGAAATTCAAAAGGAAATTATCTTAACAGAGAAAAATGTCCTCCTGTGTGCTACCTATATCCCCCCACTAGAATCCCCATACTTTAATGAAAACAGCTTCTCCATCCTGAATGAGGAAATCAATCATTTCCAGGCCCAGGGACATGTATTAGTCTGTGGCGACCTAAATGCCAGAACTGGACAAGAACCTGACACCCTCAGCACACAGGGGGACAAACACCTACCTGGAGGTGACAGCATTCCCTCCCCCATATGCCCCCCTAGGCACAACTATGACAACATAACCAACAAAAACGGGTCACAACTCCTGCAGCTCTGTCGCACGCTGGGTATGTACATAGTCAATGGTAGGCTTCGAGGGGACTCCTATGGTAGGTTCACCTATAGCTCATCTCTTGGCAGTAGCACTGTAGACTACTTTATCACTGACCTCAACCCAGAGTCTCTCAGAGCGTTCACAGTCAGCCCACTGACACCCCTATCAGACCACAGCAAAATCACAGTCTACTTGAACAGAGCAATACTCAATCACGAGGCATCAAAGCCAAAGGAACTGAGTAACATTAAGAAATGCTATAGATGGAAGGAATGCAGTTTGGAAATCTACCAAAAAACAATTAGACAACAGCAAATTCAATCCCTTTTAGACAACTTCCTGGGTAAAACGTTCCACTGCAATAGTGAAGGTGTAAACTTGGCAGTAGAAAATCTTAACAGTATATTTGACCTCTCAGCTTCCCTATCAAACCTAAAAATCTCAAATAGAAAACCGAAGAAAATGAACAACAATGACAAATGGTTTGATGACGAATGCAAAAATCTAAGAAATAAATTGAGAAACCTGTCCAACCAAAAACATAGAGACCCGGAAAACCTGAGTCTACGCCTTCACTATGGTGAATCACTAAAACAATACAGAAATACACTACGGAAAAAGAAGGAACAGCACGTCAGAAATCAGCTCAATGTAATTGAAGAATCCATAGACTCTAACCACTTCTGGGAAAATTGGAAAACACTAAACAAACAACAACACGAAGAATTATCTATCCAAAATGGAGATGTATGGGTAAACCACTTCTCCAATCTTTTTGGCTCTATAACAAAGAATAAAGAGCAAAAACATATACATGATCAAATACAAATCCTTGAATCAACTATTAAAGACTACCAGAACCCACTGGATTCTCCAATTACCTTGAACGAGTTACAGGACAAAATAAAAACCCTCCAACCCAAAAAGGCCTGTGGTGTTGATGGTATCCTTAATGAAATGATCAAATATACAGACAACAAATTCCAATTGGCTATACTAAAACTCTTTAACATCGTCCTTAGCTCTGGCATCTTCCCCAATATTTGGAACCAAGGACTGATCACCCCAATCCACAAAAGTGGAGACAAATTTGACCCCAATAACTACCGTGGAATATGCGTCAACAGTAACCTTGGGAAAATACTCTGCATTATCATTAACAGCAGACTCGTACATTTCCTCAATGAAAACAATGTACTGAGCAAATGTCAAATTGGCTTTTTACCAAATTACCGTACAACAGACCATGTATTCACCCTACACACCCTAATTGACAACCAAACAAACCAAAACAAAGGCAAAGTCTTCTCATGCTTTGTTGATTTCAAAAAAGCCTTCGACTCAATTTGGCATGAGGGTCTGCTATACAAATTGATGGAAAGTGGTGTTGGGGGAAAAACATACGACATTATAAAATCCATGTACACAAACAACAAGTGTGCGGTTAAAATTGGCAAAAAACACACACATTTCTTCACACAGGGTCGTGGGGTGAGACAGGGATGCAGCTTAAGCCCCACCCTCTTCAACATATATATCAACGAATTGGCGAGGGCATTAGAACAGTCTGCAGCACCTGGCCTCACCCTACTAGAATCCGAAGTCAAATGTCTACTGTTTGCTGATGATCTGGTGCTTCTGTCACCAACCAAGGAGGGCCTACAGCAGCACCTAGATCTTCTGCACAGATTCTGTCAGACCTGGGCCCTGACAGTAAATCTCAGTAAGACCAAAATAATGGTGTTCCAAAAAAGGTCCAGTCGCCAGGACCACAAATTCCATCTAGACACCGTTGCCCTAGAGCACACAAAAAACTATACATACCTCGGCCTAAACCTCAGCACCACAGGTAACTTCCACAAAGCTGTGAACGATCTGAGAGACAAGGCAAGAAGGGCATTCTATGTCATCAAAAGGAACATAAATTTCAACATACCAATTAGGATCTGGCTAAAAATACTTGAATCAGTCATAGAGCCCATTGCCCTTTATGGTTGTGAGGTCTGGGGTCCGCTCACCAACCAAGATTTCACAAAATGGGACAAACACCAAATTGAGACTCTGCATGCAGAATTCTGCAAAAATATCCTCCGTGTACAACGTAGAACACCAAATAATGCATGCAGAGCAGAATTAGGCCGATACCCACTAATTATCAAAATCCAGAAAAGAGCCGTTAAATTCTACAACCACCTAAAAGGAAGCGATTCCCAAACCTTCCATAACAAAGCAATCACCTAGAGAGATGAACCTGGAGAAGAGTCCCCTAAGCAAGCTGGTCCTGGGGCTCTGTTCACAAACACACCCCACAGAGCCCCAGGACAACAGCACAATTAGACCCAACCAAATCATGAGAAAACAAAAAGATAATTACTTGACACATTGGAAAGAATTAACAAACAAACAGAGCAAACTAGAATGCTATTTGGCCCTAAACAGAGAGTACACAGTGGCAGAATACCTGACCACTGTGACTGACCCAAACTTAAGGAAAGCTTTGACTATGTACAGACTCAGTGAGCATAGCCTTGCTATTGAGAAAGGCCGCCGTAGGCAGACATGGCTCTCAAGAGAAGACAGGCTATGTGCTCACTGCCCACAAAATGAGGTGGAAACTGAGCTGCACTTCCTAACCTCCTGCCCAATGTATGACCATATTAGAGACACATATTTCCCTCAGATCACACAGATCCACAAAGAATTCGAAAACAAATCCAATTTTGATAAACTCCCATATCTACTGGGTGAAATTCCACAGTGTGCCATCACATTAGCAAGATTTGTGACCTGTTGCCACAAGAAAAGGGCAACCAGTGAAGAACAAACACCATTGTAAATACAACCCATATTTATGTTTATTTATTTTAACTTGTGTGCTTTAACCATTTATACATTGCTACAACACTGTATATATATAATATGACATTTGTAATGTCATATTATGAGGAGGGGAGGGGAGCCCTAGTGGAGGGGAGCTCTAGTGGAGGGGAGCTCTAGTGGAGGGGAGCTCTAGTGGAGGGGAGCTCTAGAGGAGGGGAGCTCTAGAGGAGGGGAGCTCTAGTGGAGGGGAGCTCTAGTGGAGGGGAGCTCTAGAGGAGGGGAGCTCTAGAGGAGGGGAGCTCTAGTGGAGGGGAGACCTAGTGGAGGGGAGCTCTAGTGGAGGGGAGCTCTAGAGGAGGGGAGCTCTAGAGGAGGGGAGCTCTAGTGGAGGGGAGACCTAGTGGAGGGGAGCTCTAGTGGAGGGGAGCTCTAGTGGAGGGGAGCTCTAGTGGAGGGGAGCTCTAGTGGAGGGGAGCTCTAGTGGAGGGGAGCTCTAGTGGAGGGGAGCCCTAGAGGAGGGGAGCCCTAGAGGAGGGGAGCCCTAGTGGAGGGGAGCTCTAGTGGAGGGGAGCTCTAGTGGAGGGGAGCCCTAGAGGAGGGGAGCCCTAGAGGAGGGGAGCCCTAGTGGAGTGTAGCTCTAGTGGAGGGGAGCCCTAGTGGAGCCCTAGTGGAGGGGAGCCCTAGAGGAGGGGAGCCCTAGTGGAGGGGAGCCCTAGTGGAGTGGAGCTCTAGTGGAGGGGAGCCCTAGTGGAGCCCTAGTGGAGGGGAGCCCTAGAGGAGGGGAGCCCTAGTGGAGGGGAGCTCTAGTGGAGGGGAGCTCTAGTGGAGGGGAGCCCTAGTGGAGGGGAGACCTACTGGAGGAGAGCCCTAGTGGAGGGGAGCCCTAGTGGAGGGGAGCCCTAGAGGAGGGGAGCCCTAGTGGAGGGGAGCCCTAGTGGAGGGGAGCCCTAGTGGAGGGGAGCCCTATAGGAGGGGAGCCCTAGTGGAGGGGAGCCCTAGTGGAGGGGAGCCCTAGTGGAGGGGAGCTCTAGTGGAGGGGAGCCCTAGTGGAGTGGAGCTCTAGTGGAGGGGAGCTCTAGTGGAGGGGAGCCCTAGTGGAGGGGAGCTCTAGTGGAGGGGAGCCCTAGTGGAGTGGAGCTCTAGTGGAGGGGAGCCCTAGTGGAGGGGAGCCCTAGTGGAGGGGAGCCCTAGTGGAGGGGAGCCCTATAGGAGGGGAGCCCTAGTGGAGGGGAGCCCTAGTGGAGGGGAGCCCTAGTGGAGGGGAGCTCTAGTGGAGGGGAGCCCTAGTGGAGTGGAGCTCTAGTGGAGGGGAGCTCTAGTGGAGGGGAGCCCTAGTGGAGGGGAGCTCTAGTGGAGGGGAGCCCTAGTGGAGTGGAGCTCTAGTGGAGGGGAGCCCTAGTGGAGGGGAGCCCTAGTGGAGCCCTAGTGGAGGGGAGCCCTAGAGGAGGGGAGCCCTAGTGGAGGGGAGCTCTAGTGGAGGGGAGCTCTAGTGGAGGGGAGCCCTAGTGGAGGGGAGACCTACTGGAGGGGAGCCCTAGTGGAGGGGAGCCCTAGTGGAGGGGAGCCCTAGAGGAGGGGAGCCCTAGTGGAGTGGAGCCCTAGTGGAGGGGAGCCCTAGAGGAGGGGAGCCCTAGTGGAGGGGAGCCCTAGAGGAGGGGAGCCCTAGTGGAGGGGAGCTCTAGTGGAGGGGAGCTCTAGTGGAGGGGAGCTCTAGTGGAGGGGAGCTCTAGAGGAGGGGAGCTCTAGAGGAGGGGAGCTCTAGTGGAGGGGAGACCTAGTGGAGGGGAGCTCTAGTGGAGGGGAGCTCTAGAGGAGGGGAGCTCTAGAGGAGGGGAGCTCTAGTGGAGGGGAGACCTAGTGGAGGGGAGCTCTAGTGGAGGGGAGCTCTAGTGGAGGGGAGCTCTAGTGGAGGGGAGCTCTAGTGGAGGGGAGCTCTAGTGGAGGGGAGCCCTAGAGGAGGGGAGCCCTAGTGGAGGGGAGCTCTAGTGGAGGGGAGCTCTAGTGGAGGGGAGCCCTAGAGGAGGGGAGCCCTAGAGGAGGGGAGCCCTAGTGGAGGGGAGCCCTAGTGGAGGGGAGCTCTAGTGGAGGGGAGCTCTAGTGGAGGGGAGCCCTAGTGGAGGGGAGCTCTAGTGGAGGGGAGCTCTAGAGGAGGGGAGCTCTAGAGGAGGGGAGCCCTAGTGGAGGGGAGCTCTAGTGGAGGGGAGCCCTAGTGGAGGGGAGCTCTAGTGGAGGGGAGCCCTAGTGGAGGGGAGCCCTAGTGGAGGGGAGACCTAGAGGAGGGGAGCCCTAGTGGAGGGGAGCCCTAGTGGAGGGGAGCCCTAGTGGAGGGGAGCCCTAGTGGAGGGGAGCTCTAGTGGAGGGGAGCTCTAGTGGAGGGGAGCTCTAGTGGAGGGGAGCCCTAGAGGAGGGGAGCCCTAGTGGAGGGGAGCTCTAGTGGAGGGGAGCTCTAGTGGAGGGGAGCCCTAGAGGAGGGGAGCCCTAGAGGAGGGGAGCCCTAGTGGAGGGGAGCCCTAGTGGAGGGGAGCTCTAGTGGAGGGGAGCTCTAGTGGAGGGGAGCCCTAGTGGAGGGGAGCTCTAGTGGAGGGGAGCTCTAGAGGAGGGGAGCTCTAGAGGAGGGGAGCCCTAGTGGAGGGGAGCTCTAGTGGAGGGGAGCCCTAGTGGAGGGGAGCTCTAGTGGAGGGGAGCCCTAGTGGAGGGGAGCTCTAGTGGAGGGGAGCTCTAGTGGAGGGGAGCTCTAGAGGAGGGGAGCTCTAGAGGAGGGGAGCCCTAGTGGAGGGGAACCCTGGTGGAGGGGAGCCCTAGTGGAGGGGAGACCTAGAGGAGGGGAGCTCTAGAGGAGGGGAGCCCTAGTGGAGGGGAGCCCTAGTGGAGGGGAGCCCTAGTGGAGGGGAGACCTAGTGGAGGGGAGACCTAGAGGAGGGGAGCCCTAGTGGAGTGGAGACCTAGAGGAGGGGAGCCCTAGTGGAGGGGAGCCCTAGTGGAGCCCTAGTGGAGGGGAGCCCTAGTGGAGGGGAGCTCTAGAGGAGGGGAGCCCTAGTGGAGGGGAGCCCTAGTGGAGGGGAGCCCTAGTGGAGGGGAGCCCTAGTGGAGGGGAGACCTAGAGGAGGGGAGCCCTAGTGGAGTGGAGCCCTAGTGGAGGGGAGCCCTAGTGGAGGGGAGCCCTAGTGGAGGGGAGCCCTAGTGGAGCCCTAGTGGAGGGGAGCCCTAGTGGAGGGGAGCTCTAGTGGAGGGGAGCTCTAGTGGAGGGGAGCCCTAGTGGAGGGGAGCTCTAGAGGAGGGGAGCCCTAGTGGAGGGGAGCCCTAGAGGAGGGGAGCCCTAGGGGAGGGGAGCCCTAGTGGAGGGGAGCTCTAGAGGAGGGGAGCCCTAGTGGAGGGGAGCCCTAGAGGAGGGGAGACCTAGTGGAGGGGAGCCCTAGTGGAGGGGAGACCTAAATTTGTTTTATAAAAAGGCGTATTCATTTCTTATGTAATGACGTTTTTATTGCTATAATCTAACGGATTTCGGTGCACGTAATGTCGATGAATATTATTATATATTATTATAATATTTTTTTTGCATTATATCATAACCTGTCACCAATTCTGCTCTAGCATTTTTTTAACACCTGTAACTAACTGAACTACTTCCTTAACTAATCATGACTAAGGCAACTTACTGTTAGTTTAAGCAGGCCTTTAGTCCTTTTGTTACAGCATGTCCCCAAACTGCAATTCAACCGATTGTAGGCCTAACTGAACGAACAACAGAGGAAATTTGAAAGTTCATTAAAATAGAGTTTGAGGATGGCCTCGATCGTTTACTAGGGATGCTGCCGGGATGCCAGATGCCGGGATAACAGGTATCCCTCATCTTTGATGTTGCTTTGCTTTGATGTTGGCAGCTAATTTGAAATATTGTCAGTAAAATGTAAATATAGTCAGTAAATTGTTCCACAAACTGGCTGGCTAGTTAGCTGACAAACAAAAATACTGGGCAGATACACTACAGTATTTTTAGAAAATTCACAGTGGCTGATTGATAGTTTGAGGAGGAGTGACGCATTGTAAATGACCTGGTAGAACAGCAAAATGAGCTAAAAGGAAACATCTGTTAACTGCTTTAATCATTGAATAATTGCAAATGCTTAGGCAGCTGCCAAGAAAAATGGCCCTGAATTTACCAGAAAATGTAGCTCCACACAACACAGGGGGTAAGCAGTAATTTAAACATCACAGATATAAATTCCCACTGTGCCCATGATAAAGTTAACTACGTTACTTTAGCTCGCTGCTTTGAGCTAAACTTGATTGTACTATAACCTATTCTAGGAGTCTGGTGTGTGTATGAACTATGTGAAATATCTTTGGACCAAATATCTTTGTATCCCTGAAAACAGGTACTGACAGGAGGCGCGATGACAACGCTGATCCAGTGCCCCCCCGCCCTAAAAAAAATGTTTTTTATTGGAATATAACCTCAAGGTAAGAACAAAAACACATTTCTTTGCAAAAACTATTTACAAGATATTTACAAATGTTTACTGTTGCACTACCAACTTTGGGAGCATGTGGTCCTTGATAAACTCCTCTAGTCCAGCAATACGAGTCTGCCAGAGTTCGTCACACTGGATGGGGTTAGTGATGGAGGCTTTGGTGGTCCACACAATGAAGAAGCAAGTGTCGCTTCAAGTGATGTAGGACTGGACCTGGTGCCAGTACGGATGGTTTTCACGGAGGCGGTAAGACCCTTCCTCCTCCTGGATATATACTGAACAAAAATAAACGCAGCATGTAAAGTGTTGGTCCCGTGTTTCATGAGCTGAAATAAAAGATCCCAGAAATGTTCCGTACGCACAAAAAAGCTTATTTCTCTCAAATGTTTTGCACAAATTTGTTTCCATCCCTGTTAGTGAGCATTTCTCCTTTGCCAAGATAATCCATCCACCTGACACGTGTGGCATATCAAGAAGCTGATTAAACAGCCTGATCATTACACAGGTGCACCTTGTGCTGGGGGACAATAAAAGGCCACTCGGAAAATGTGCAGTTTTGTCACACAATACAAAGCCACAGATGTCTAAAGTTTTGAGGGCGCGTGTAATTGGCCTGCTGACTGCAGGAATGTCCGCTAGAGCTGTTGCCAGTGAATTGATTGTTCTTTTCTCTACCATAAGCCGTCTCCAACGTCATTTTAGAGAATTTGGCAGTACGTCCAAACCGACCTCACATCCGCAGACCACATGTAACCACGCCAACCCAGGACCTCCACATCCGGCTTCTGCCGGATCGTCTGAGACCTGTCACCCAGACAGCTGATGAAACTGTGGGTTTGCATAACTGAAGAATTTCTGCACAAACTGTCAGAAACAGTCTCAGTGAAGCTCATCTGAGTGCTCGTCTTCCTCACCAGGGTCTTGACCTGACTGCAGTTTGCCGTCGTAATCAACTTCAGTGGGCAAATGTTGACCTTCAATACCACTAGCATGTTGGAGAAGTGTGCTCTTCATGGATGAATCACGGTTTTCAACTGTACCCGGACAGATGGCAACCTTGTGGGCGAACGGATTGCTGATGTCAAGGTTGTAAACAGAGTGCCCCATGGTGGCGGTGGGGTTATGGTACGGGCAGGCATACGCTACGGACAATGAACAGAATTGCAGTGACGAGATCCTGAAGCCCATTGTTGTCCCATTCATCCGCCGCCATCATCTCATGTTTCAATTTGATAATGAATGACCCCATGTCGCAAGGATCTAGACACAATTGTGTCCCAGTTCTTCCATGTCACCCATTGAGCGTATTTGGGATGCTCTGGATTGATGTGTACAAACAGCATGTTCCAGTTCTCGCCAATATCCAGCAACTTTGCACAGCCATTGAAAAGGACTGTGAAAACATTGAACAGGCCTCAATCAACAGCCTGATCAGCACTGTGCGAAGGAGATGTGCCGCGCTGCATGAGGCAAATGGTGGTCACAACAGATACTGACCCTACTTGTTTTTAAAGGTATCTGTGACCAACAGATGTATATCTGTATTCGCAGTCATGTGAAATCCATAGATTAGGGCCTAATGAAAACATTTATATTGATTGATTTCCTTATTTAAACTGTAACTCCGTAAAATCTCTAGAAATTGTTGCATGTTGCGTTGATATTTTTGTTCAGTGTAGAAATCCTCCGACTTCACTGCCTCCTCCATCGTAAGGTCCCTTGCACCATAGGGAGACATGACCTCCACCACTGATGTGATGCCTACCAGACCATCTGGTGACCCAGGATCCCAGACCCCGTGACCCAAACCCCTGACTCCTGCACATCCTTCCCTGTAGCCATTTAAATGCCTTGATCCTCTTCGGTATCTCTGCCCCACTTTACAGACAACACCTTTAGCCAAACGACAGTGATCCGAGGACACCATTTTCGTTTCCCAGAGACAGAATAAATCGCTTGACTGCTCCAAAACTGTAGTCCGTCAAATTCCCTCTCCTCGTGGTGTTGAGGGTTGGTGGGCTGTCCAACTGTTGCCTGCCGTATAGCCTCCTGCTGCTCCGCCGACATGCCACAGGTGCCCATGTTTTTTTTAAACATTGTCCGGTGTTATTATGTGTATGTGAATAACTCACGTCAGAGAGTATGATAAGCATAATCCTTCACTCAGGTAATACAGGTCACGAGATCCTAATCAGTCACTGATAATGCACCTGTTTATATATCCCACCCACTTGGGAGCCAAGCCCAGCCACTGGGGAGCCAGGCCTAGCCAATCAGAATTTGGTTTTCCCCACAAAAGGGCCTTATTCAGAGACAAAAATACTCTACAGCACTAAAAGTGTGTGTGTGTGTGTAAAATGGTTCATTATAACAGGGGAGGGAGGTTTGTGTTGTTACAGCCTAGATCTGTCCAGAGAGGAGGGCCTACAGCCTATATCTGTCCAGAAAGTTTTTTTGCTGGTCCTTCTGTCACCAACCAAGGAGGGCCTACAGCAGCACCTAGATCTTCTGCACAGATCCTGTCAGACCTGGGCCCTGACAGTAAATCTCAGTAAGACAAAAAATAATGGTGTTCCAAAAAAAAAGGTGGAGCGACATTGCTCTCTCTTTCAGAAACAGTTCTACAGTGTCTTTTTTTTAATAGTGGCTGACATCTAATATCTTCATAGGGGCTTTGGTCACCTTTACCTGGGTTAAAAAGAGGGAAACACCTCCCCTATTAATGCTGTTGACCCGGATCACTGGTTGCTGCGGAAAAGGAGGAGGTCAAAAGGGGGGGAGGAGTGTAACCAATGTGAAATGGCTAGCTAGTTATCGGTGGTGCGCGCTAATAGCGTTTTAATCGGTGACGTCACTTGCTCTGAGACCTTGAAGTAGGTGTTCCCCTTGCTCTGCAAGGACGGTGGCTTTTGTGGTGCGATGGGTAATGATGCTTTGTGGGTCGCAGTTGTTGATGTGTTCAGAGGGTCCCTGGTTCGGGGCGAGGAGCGGGAGGGAAGCTATACTGTAACATTGATGCTGTTGACCCGGATCACTGGTTGCTGCGGAAAAGGAGGAGGTCAAAAGGGGGGTGAGTGTAACCGATGTGAAATGGCTAGCTAGTTAGCGGTGGTGCGCGCTAATAGCCTTTCAATCGGCGACGTCACTCGCTCTGAGACGTTGAAGTAGTTGTTCCAATTTTGTGGAGTGATGGGTAACGATGCTTCGAGGGTGGCTGTTGTCTATGTGTGCAGAGGGTCCCTGAGGGTCCCTGGTTTGAGCCCAGGTTGGGGCGAGGAGAGGGACAGAAGCTATAATGTTACATTATATGTTACCCTATTACCTATACTCCCCACGGTGACAATGTATTTATTTACATTGATAAAAGAGAGTACTCCTTCGTCATAGTCCAAACACACACCTAGTGTCTTTTATAGTATCCTTCAACAGCTCAGACAAATCTGTCCCTCGCTCTCCATTTAGCAAATCCTCCTGATTCCCGCTTTTTATCAAAAATTTAAGCAGGAAGCACCAGTGACTAGATCAATTAAGAAAGTGGTCAGATGATGTAGATGCTAAACTACAGGACATTTTAGCACAGACTGGAATATGTTACGGGATTCCTCCGATGGCATTTGAGGAGTAAAGCACATCAGTCATCGGCTTCATCAGTAAGTGTATTGACGACATCGTCCCCACAGTGACTGTACGTGCATACCCTAACCAGAAGCCATGGATAACAGGCAACATCCGCAATGAGCTAAAGGGCAGAGCTGCCGCTTTCAGGGAGCGGGACTCTAACCCGTACATTTAAAAGAAAACCTGCTATGCCCTCCGACGAACCATCAAACAGGCAAAGCATCAATACAGGACTAAGATCGAACCGTACTACACCGGCTCTGATGCTCGTCGGATGTGGCAGGGCTTGCAAACTATTACAGACGACAAAGGGAAGCACAGCCGAGAGCTGCCCAGTGACATGAGCCTACCAGACAAGCTAAACTACTTCTATGCTCGCTTCGAAGCAAATAACACTGAAACATGCATCAACTGTTCCGGAAGACTGTGTGATCACGCTCTCCGCAGCCAATGTGAGTAAGTTAAACAGGTCAACAGACACAAGACCGCGGATCAGACGGATGACCAGGACGTGTACTGCAGGCATGCGCTGACCAACTGGCAAGTGTCTTCACTGATATTTTCAACCTCTCCCTGTCCTAGTCTGTAATACCAACATGTCTTAATTATGCAGACCGCCATAGTGCCTGTGCCCAAAAAGACTAAGGTAACCTGCCTAATTGACTACCGACCTGTACCACTCACGTCCGTAGCCATGAAGTGCTTTGAAAGGCTGGTCATGGCTCACATCAAAACACCATTATCCCAGAAACCCTAGTCCCACTCCAAATTGCATACCGCCCCAACAGATCAACAGATGATGCAGTCTCTATTGCACTCCACACTGCTCTTTCCCACCTGGACAAAAGGAACACCTATGTGAGAATGTTACTCATTGACTACAGCTCAGTGTTCAACACCATAGTGCCCACAAAGCTCATCACTAAGCTAAGGACCCTGGGACTTAACTCCTCCCTCTGCAACTGGATCCTGGACTTCCTGACGGGCCGCCCCCATGTGGTAAGGGTAGGTAAAAACACATCCGCCACGCTGATCCTCAACACAAGGGCCTCAGGGGTGCGTGCTCAGTCCCCTCCTGTACTCCCTGTTCACTCATGACTTCACGGCCAGACACGACTCCAACACCATCATTAAATTTGCCGATGACACAGCAGTGGTAGGCCTGATCACCGACAATGACGAGACAGCCTATAGGGAGGAGGTCAGAGACCCGACCATGTGGTGTCAGGACAACAACCTCTCCCTCAACGTGATCAAGACAAAGGAGATGATTGTGGACTACATTCTCATTGACGGGGCTGCAGTGGAGCAGGTTGAGAGTTTCAAGCTCCTTGGCGTCCACATCACCAATAAACTAACATGGTCCAAGGGCACGACAAAACCTATTCCCCCGCAGGAGACAGAAAAGATTTGGCATGGGTCCTCAGATCCTCAAAAGGTTCTACAGCTGCACCATCGAGAGCCTCCTGACTGGTTGCATCACTGCCTGGTATGGCAACTGCTCAGCCTCTGACCGCAAGGCACTACAAAGGGCAGTGCAAATGGCCCTGTACATCACTGGGGCCAAGCTTCCTGCCATCCCGGACCTCTATCCCAGACGGTGTCAGAGGAAGGCCCTAAAAATTGTCAAAGAATCCAGCCACCCTAGTCATAGACTGTTCTCTCTGCTACCGCATGGCAAGCGGTACCGGAGCTCCAAGTCTAGGTCCAAGAGGCTTCTAAACAGCATCTACCCCCAAGACATAAGACTCCTGAACATCTAATCAAATGGCTACCCAGACTATTTGCATTGCATTTGCATTACATGTACATACTACCTCAACTAATCGGTGCCCCCACACATCCACTCTGTACCGGTACCCCCCTGTATATAGTATCGATATTGTTGTTTTACTTCTGCTCTTTAATTACTTGTTACTTATATTTCTTATTCTTATTTAACTGCATTGTTGGTTATGGGCTCATAAGTAAGCATTTCACTGTAAGGTCTACATCTGTTGTATTCGGAGCATGTGACTAATACAATTTGATTGGATTCGATTATGTGTCCTGCCCACATCATCCAGAGGATATTCCCAGGTGTCCCTCCTGTGCTCTATGCTCTCCTGAACTGGGCATATGTCTGGTTCCTTCCATACTTCCGTCCCTTTACTTCCAATTGGCCTATACATGTGCAAGGACTCCATGTGGCATCCCTGGTGACAGGAGCACTCCGACACCTTGGCCTGGTTTTATAACAGGAAGTATTTTTTTTTTGTTTTGTTTTTTTTTTGCTTCCTGGTCATAGTAATGTTTTTACTTGTACTGACGTGCACGCTTGTGTGTCTGAACATCCCGAATGACCTTTTGGTGCGAGGAGCATAGGAGTTGTTGGCAACAGAGAGCGAGTGCATCTAGACATTAAGCGCTGTAAAGGACTGTGGGAGTATTTCTCCATGCCAAAACTGGCTGGCCACACATCTGTGCCTTCCTCTATAGGCTTTGTGATGAGAATCTTTGCTATTTTCACTGCTGACTCGGGCCTTAACATTACTCTGAATGTGTGAGGAGGTCACTTGATGGAACTCCCAGGCTTTTGCAAACAAAGCAAAGTCTTGACTCGTGAACTTGGGCCTATTATCCGTAACTACATCAATGTCAGGTATATCTGCTAAACTGCTGCTTACAACAGTCGATGATGAAAGCCGCTGTTGTGTCAATCACTTTCTCCACCTCCCAAAAAATCTGAATAGTAATCCACTATAATTAGAAAAGGAAAGTTAATTTACCGTGAACAGACCCATTCCCACTTTAGACTAAGGACATGCAAGTGTGTCAAATGGCTGCAGTGTTTCCTTTTGCTGCTTAGGTAGATTAGCATTACATATGCTGCACACAGTCACAAAATGTTTAATTTCTTGGGTGCATGTTGGTCCAGAATACTGAGTCTCTGGCTTTCTCTGAGACTGGCTTCGACCCCTGAGTGCCCTGCATATGTGTACGAGATCATCGGACGTAGAGTTTCTGTTACTACCACTGTCGTAACGTTGTATTGATTAATCTGATGACTGCTGTTCTTTGAATGATTAACTGATTATAATTACGTGATTAAATGAATCAGGTAATTATTAACTCATTAATTTGGGGCACCATGGGAAAGTTTAGGCTTTATTGAGTTTCTATTTCCCAAATTATCTCAAAGAATATCAATTTTACAACAGTTGCTAATGAATTAATTTCCCCTACAGTCTCATTCTGAACATCGCATAAGTCTCACTAAATAAGTCTGTACCACACCAATTGAGTTGATTATTTATTTACTAATAAGCTAAAATGATAATATAAGATACACATACACACAGTCTGGGCTATTGATTAGAACTTAGCACAATGAAACATGTCCCTAGCGGACCAACACAATATGGCACGTGTTACACAAGATGGGGATTTCAAAAGAGAGAGAAAGAGAGAGTGCACGAGTGAAAAGCACACTTGGGTGCATTTGTCAACTATGCTTATTTTAACCGTATCCTTGCCCCGAACTGCCGCTGTTATGGATCAGAATATAATGATATAATTACGTGTTGAAGGTCTTCGATGGGGTCTCTCCTCGTGGACCGAGTTCTGACTTCTCCTCTGATGGCGACACTTCTGTTGTTACCGGGTGTAACGCTCTGATTGTCCACACGATGTCAGTGTCCTTTCTCTTAGTGGTCGGTTTCCTCACCCTTGTTCTGAAAGAGGGGTCATCTGAGGACGGCTAATCAGCCATATAGGTGGTTCCAGCGTGGGAATGAAAACAGTGTAGACACGATTCCTTAGAGAGTATATACCCGGGAGGTACTGCTTGCTTGAATTCACCCTCTTAGACACACTACTCATCCGTAGCATAGATTGGTAAAAGGTTCCTTTGTATTCTTCAACCTCGTGTTGCGTTTTGGGTTTACAACTGATCGGACCTTGGCTGCAGCTCGTGGTCACTTAGTTATGATGTTAATTCTTAACTAATTTTCATATTCCATCTATCGTCATTACTACCATTTTGGCTGATTAAACATATTGTCCCAAAGTCCATGTATTGCATGTTATTGTTCTGAGGTAGGTTCTCCATAGGCACATCATACGTTCCATTCCTCCACAGTGAGAGGAGACAAAGGGATTTTGTCTGCTGCCTTGAGATTTACAATGGGTGTGAGGTGTCATAAACCCCCACCTCCATATCTCTCAAAACAATCCCCCTCTGATGGGTGTGAGAGATATAATCTGTAGGAGTGTGGTGTGTGTGATGACACCACCCTGTCACCTTTGTAGAGGATCTCTTCCTGCATTGTGGGTCTCTGATTGGTTGAGTGGATCCCCTCACCAGGACGTATTCTTTCTTGTGTCCGGCCAGCCTCTCAGGATAAAAGACTGAAGAATTCAAGAAGTCTTGTCCTCTGCTGAATGAGCTTTGATTGCATCCCGTGTCTGCGGGGAGATGTTTTGATCAGTTCACATCTTGTAGACCATACACATACTCAGCCTGTAGGGCATACACAGTCTCATCAATCAATCAATCAATCAAATGTATTTATAAAGCTGTTCTTACATCAGCTACTGTCACAAAGTGCTGTACATAAACCCAGCCTAAAACCCCAAACAGCAAGCAATGCAGGTGTAGAAGCAGGGTGGCTAGGAAAAACTCCCTAGAAAGGCCAAAACCTAGGAAGATACCTAGAGAGGATCCATTTGTCAGATATTGCATGTGACTAGTTGTTGGTAGTGCTGCTCTAGACAAGAAATCTGCAATGTGAAGCTCTATTCCTTTCTGGTATACTTCCTGTAGTTGATAATATTGAAGCTTTAGCATCATCCTTTGAAGTGGCTTCGGGGAAGACAGAAGAGGTTTTTTGAAGGTAACCTCAAGCGGCTCAGTGTGCACCGTGATAAAGTCCCTACCATGAAGGTATTGATCTAAACGGTCACAGGCAAACACTATGACAAGACACTCCTATTCAATTTGGGCCTATCCTTGCTCTGGAGTGTCAATGTCCTTGAAGCTAATGCCCCTTCTGCAGGAGCGCTGCCCCTAGGCCTTTGTCTCCTTGCATCACATTGTAGGGTAACTTCCTCAGAGAGGTCATAGTACCTCAGTATCCATTGGTTGCCAATTTCTTGATTTTTTTTCCAATGTGTCATGATGTTGAGGAAACCACACCCACAGAGAATCTTTTGTTGGTCAGCCGACTCAACGGCTCACATACGTCAGACAGATGAGGTAATAATTTGGCCAAGACATTTACACAACCAAGCAGTCGCTGCACTGCTTTTGTGTCTGTAGGTGGCGGCATTTGCTGTACTGCCTCCACATATTTGGGGTCTGGCTTCAGGCCTTCAGCCTGTCAAGAGATGTCCCATGTATAGAATACTTATGAGCCTGAGCTTCACTTTGTCTTTATTCAGTTCTCCATTCATCTCCCTTTGCTCGTTGTAAGAGCTGAGTCAGGTTGTGGTCATTGTCCTGCCACTGCTTCTTCCATTGTAGCACCACATCCATGATGTCATCAGCTATGACGCTTATTCCTGGCAGTCCCTGAAGTGCATCATGTTGCCTCCACTGATATTTCTCTGCAGCTGGTTTCACTACAAAAGGTAACCTTGACCACCGGTATCTACCATTGGGGGTAATGTGGTGAGGTAACTACTATCTTCATCCAAACCCATTTTTTTTGTGCTAGTCACCTCAATGCCCCTTAAACACAAAAGATTTTCGCTTTTGTTATTCGAGTTATTCGCTTTTGCCTTAACTTATTTCCGTCTCATTCCTTTTAGAATGTTGACAGCTATTTAGAAACCATAAAACAAACATTTGACATAATATCTACACTCACCATCAAAATAAATATAATATATATATATATCAACTTTATTCCTCATGCTGGCCCTGACCAAACCAGTAAGTTATCCCTCACTATAGCTGCATTTCTCCACATGGCCAGACAGCCTTGCAAAATGACTTGCAAAAGGTCTAAAATTGACACCAAATTGGACCTACTGTACAAACAATTATCAATGTGAAGGGGGGCCGAAGGAGACAGGAATGAGTAATCACTTCCACGGGCTGACCACGGATTCACCATGCGCCTTCACATGAGTAGGACGTCCGTTCCATTGCTCTTCTGAAGTCAATTTAATTTTCCGGTTGGAACGTTATTCAAGATGTATGTTAACAACATTCTAAAGATTGATTCAGTACATCGTTTGACATGTTTCTACTGACTGTTACGGAACTTTTGGACATTTCGTCACGTTATAGTGGAGACACTTTCTGACTTTAGAATTGTTTACCGAAGGCGCGAACCAAAGTAGCTAATTGGACATAATTAACGGACATTATCGAACAAATCAAGCATTTATTGTGGACCTGGGATTCCTAGGACTGCATTCTGATGAAGTTCATCAAAGGTAAGGAAACATTTATCATGTATTTTCTGGTTTCTGTTGAGTCCAACATGTCGGCTAATTTGGCTATTGTTCTAAGCTCCGTCTCAGATTATTGCATGATTTGCTTTTTCCGTAAAGTTTAAAAAAAAATCTGACACAGCGGTTGCATTAAGGAGAGGTATATCTATAATTCCAGGTGTATAACTTGTATTATCATCTACATTTATGATGAGTATTTCTGTTGTATCGATGTGGCTATGCACTATCACTGGATGTTTTTGGAACTAGTGAATCTAACGCGCCAATGTAAACTCAGATTTTTTGTTATAAATATGAACTTTATCAAACAAAACATGCATGTATTGTGTAACATGAAGTCCTATGAGTGTCATCTGATGAAGATAATCAAAGGTTAGTGATTAATTTTATCTCTATTTCTGCTTTTTCTGACTGCTATCTTTCGCTGGAAAAATGGGTGTGCCTGTTTGTGGTTTGATAGTGACCTAACATAATCGTTTGTAGTGCTTTCGCTGAAAAGCATATTTGAAATCGGACACTTTGGTGGGATTAACAACAAGAATAACTTTAAAATGATATAAGACACATGTATGTTTGAGGAATTTTAATTATGAGATTTCTGTTTTTTGAATTTGGTGCCCTGCACTTTATCTGGAAGTTAACCATTACGACAAATAACATTTGATTTGATTTGATATGCATGTGTTGTATAGAAATTAATTGAATAAAGTTTTGAACTTCTTTCGTCCCCTTTCTCTGTTAAAGTTGCCACTGATGTCACGTTCCTGACCTGTCTTCTGTTGTTTTGTATGTGTTAGTCGGTCAGGGCGTGAGTGTGGGTGGGCATTTCTATGTTATGTGTTTCTATGTTGGGTTTAATGTGCCTGATATGGTTCTCAATTAGAGGCAGGTGTTTGACGTTTCTCTGATTGAGAACCATATTTAAGGTAGGCTGTTCTCACTGTTTGGTTGTGGGTGATTGTTTTCCGTGTCTGTGTCTGCGCACCACACGGGACTGTTTCGTTTGTTTGTTCGTTTGATGTAGTCTGTTCCTGTTCGTGAGTTCTTCGTTTAGTTATGTAAGTTCCATGTTCAGGTCTGTCTACGTCGTTTTGTTATTTTGTAATTTTCCAAGTGTTGTTTTCGTGTTCGTCTTCAAATAAATTCAATATGTCATCACACCTCGCTGCGTGTTGGTCCGACCCATGCTCCTCCTCGTCTGAGGAGGAGAACGAATATGACTGTCGTTACAACTGATTCCTATTGCTGAGCGATTAGTAGTTTAAAAAAAAGATATATATTTTTTTACCCTTTTCCTCCCCAATTTTCCAATTGGTAGTTACAGTCTTGTCTCATCGCTGCAACTCCCCTATGGTACTCGGGAGAGGTGAAGGTCGAGAGCCGTGCATCCTCCGAAACACAACCCACCAAACCTCACTGCTTCTTGACACAATGCCCGCTTAACCTGGATTTGATCTCAGTAAAAATTCCCTGTCTTAAGACAGTTAGGATCACGACTATTTTAAGAATGTGAAATGTCAGAATAATAGTAGAGAGAATGATTTATTTCAGCTTTTATTTCTTTCATCACATTCCCAGTGGGTCAGAAGTTAACATACACTCAATTAGTATTTGGTAGCATTGCCTTTAAATTGTTTAACTTGGGTCAAATGTTCTGGGTAGCCTTCCACAAGCTTCCCACAATAAGTTGGGTGAATTTTGGCCCATTCCTCCTGACAGAGACAGTTTTGTAGGCCTCCTTGCTCGCACATGCTTTTTCATCTATATCTATAAACTCATAGATATATAAACTCTATAAACTCATCTATATCTCGTTGTCATTTCAATTGAGAGCATGGTTGAAATTCTGACACCTCAGAAACAATTCAAACAGGAAGTGGAACTTCTCAGATTTTTGCCTGCCATATGAGTTCTGTTATACTCACAGACATAATTCAAACAGTTTTAGAAACTTCAGAGGGTTTTCTATCCAATATATAATAATATGCATATATTAGCAACTGGGACTAAGGAGCAGGCTGTTTAATATGGGCACCTCTGTGTACCTTTCATCCAAGCTACTCAATACTGCCCCTGCAGCCATAAGAAGTTAACAGATGTTAATGCGAGTGTAGTGAAATGCTTGTTATAACAATGTAAGAAATAATACATAAAAAAATACAATATACATAGAAAAATACTGCGTAGTTCCCTAAGAACTCGAAGCGAGGCGATCATCTCATTTATCAGCATGGAATGGGCACAGAAGGTCACGGATGTCGCTGGTGAACGGTAGCTGACAGTGATCGTCTCTTTAGTCTCCATAGTCTCTATTGTCTAAATAGAATTCAACATGTTTTGGG
The DNA here is from genome assembly GCF_045679555.1 of Salvelinus alpinus. NCBI lineage: Eukaryota > Metazoa > Chordata > Actinopteri > Salmoniformes > Salmonidae > Salvelinus > Salvelinus alpinus. Next base: position 6,964,067 of record NC_092115.1, on the reverse strand, counting down.
GTTTTTTCTCTGTAAATTGAGGCTGATATATTGATAAAACTCACCTAGTCCGAGAGAGACACGGTTATTAAGGTAAACACATAATTTAAAATGTTTCTAAAATCCCCTTTGGTGGAAAATTATTGGAACCAATTTCGTGTTTGACCGCTAGGTTTTATGGGTATTATGACCCGTCCACTGTGGGGTTCTGTTGCGCTGTTGTAAACTCTGTCCAATCCGAGGCACGAAAACATGAACCCCTCATCTTGATGATTTATCTGTTAATAAATCTAACTAGACACTACTGTTAATCAACCAGACAATGATCAACTTTATATCACTAGGGGATATTAGATCCAACGTGGATCCACACACAACTGTCTTCACCATAACGAATGAGACATGAAAATATTCTGGACATTCCTCGGGAACACCTTTTTATCCAGCACTTGGACTGTTGTATCGCATGCGCTATTACAAAAAGCTCTTCATCACTTGACTGTCGTTCAGAAAATTCCTTCCTGGATAAGATGATGATGTGTGAAAATATAATTTAAAAAATAAAAAAATATTATAATGAATTAAAACAGCTCGACACCAAATGTGCATCCAACAAGTATTATGCATAATTATTGAAGAACCATGTTAATGACATGATCGATTGATATTATTACTTTCGGTCAGAAGCATTTGGGGGATTGGTGTGCCCATGAAAACTGTTTTTCACCCCGTAACAATAGGAGACACAAAATGTTACGTAGTTACATTTCTGAGATCTCGATACAAAAAAAAAACGGTCCTACAGATCCAGGATTCTTACAGGGATTAATGCTTAATATATAACGACAACTTACACTGCCATAAATGCAAGGACAGAAAAGTAATGTTTTATATCACACGATTTTGGACAAATCCGTCAAGACACCAACCATGTTAAAGGGTTAAACATAGGTTTTAAATCAACTGGTGAATTTGAATGAATATAACTACGCCCCCCCCCCCCCCCCCCCCTTTATATCATAATGTAATGACATGAAGAAAATAAATGCTGATTATTATCAATAATTTATCAACAGCTGTACCAAGTTGTCCAGTGTAGGAAATCCTCACAGGTACCCTAGTTTATAGAGAGACTCATACACTATAGAATAATTATATTTGTATAGAAGTGAGATGCCTATGTCAACATTCACCAGTAATAACTCGCTGCCCCAAATGAACTCTATTCCCTATATAGTGCACAACATTTGTTCCAGATGTAGTGTTCTAAATAGGGAATCGGGTACCTTTTGTGACGTAACCGTTCTCCCTCAGTGAGAGCGGTCTAAATCAAATCAATTTGTATTTGTCACATGCGCCGAATACAACAGGTACGTGATTTATTAATGCCGGTATTCATCCATCTTTAATGTCTTGGGACCAGGTGTCGCTTTTAGTTCAGTGTGGTTGTTTACACTTAACTGCCAGGTGTAAAATTTGACTGGTCAGAATGGTTATAGTACCTAGTTAGGTTCTTTCAGAGTCCCTTGACAAAGCAGTTCAAATCAAAATCAAATTGTATTGGTCACATACACATGATTAGCAGATGTTAATGCGAGTGTAGCGAAATGGTTGTGCTTCTAGCTTCTAGTTCAAGAAATTGAGTTAAGAAAATATTTACTAAATAAACTAAAGTAAAAAAAATCGAAGGAAAAAAGAAACAAAATAAAATAACAATAACGAGGCTATATACCGATACCGAGTCAATGTGAGGGTCTACAAGTCTACAAAAACAACTTTCTCACAGCCAGACCCTGCAGTGTGACCAGAAGTGTGTCAGTCAGCCAGACAGACTCCCTCTCTGACCTTGAGAGACGCCACTCTGCAGAAGGATCCTTGATGGGCGTTCCTTCCACCACATTAATTATGGGAGGCGTTAGTTAGATGAGGTAATGTGCTGCACGCAAGGTAATGGGAGGGAGGGGGTACACACACACACACACACACACACACACACATACACACACACACACACAGTCGACACACACACACACACACCACACACACACACAGTCGACACACACACACACACACAGTCGACACACACACACACACACACACACACAGTCGACACACACACACACACACACACACACACACACACACACACACACACACACACACACACACACACACACACACAGTCGACACTCTACACCAACACCCGGGCACACACAGAAACAGGGTATGTGGAGGCTGGGGACATACTGCAAAATTAATGTCCACATCTGGTCCCCCTCTCATCTCATCCTTCTCCACAGGGCCAGGTCTGTAAGCTCTCGAGCCAGCCAGCCAGTCACTCAGTCAGCCTGTCAGCCAGCCAGCCAGTCAGCAAAACTAGCCAGCAACCTGTCAGCCAGCCAGTCAACAAACTAGCCAGTCAGTTAGTCAGCCTGTCTGGTCCTGAACAAACATCTGATTCAGATCATCTATCATGGCTGACTCTGCACCGCTCAGCTCCAATGTCATCTCCGCTTGTGAGGGGTCTGTAGTTAACACACACTCAGCCAAACAGAAACACCTGTTCAAATGGGATACCCCGAGGAATGAACTGAGAGGCAGGGTTCAAGACAATATAATTTGGTCGACAATAGGAATGTTTACAGCCATAAGAAGAAAGAACCAAAAGATGGGAAGGATATGTTGGAGGATGTGAAAGTCATTATTGGAGTGTTTTTCTAGACATGAAGTCATTAAAACAGTATTTCTTGTATATTTCGGATGCATATATTTCTGACAGTAAGTAGACACTGTTGAAGACCAATACTGGCTCTATTTCAGACACCATTACAACCTCATAATGATAAAAAGTAATTATAACCTCCCAGTTAGCTAATTCAAATCCTTGGTTTATATTTCCCTCAGTCTGAAACAACACTCAAATTAAACAGTCATATTACGTTACATTATATCCACAATGGCTTTGTATCTGCGAGGCATCCCACATAGAAAAAATACTTACTATAGGATTCTGAAGTAAACTGTAGAGTACATTAAAATACTATGTAACACTTTATTTGGATAGTCCATCTGTAGATACTCTACAGACTATGAGTAACATTTCAACTATCTACTAACCCTGAACCTTACCTTAACCCTCATCCTAAACTTAACCCTACCCTAACCCTTACCTTAACCCTTATCCTAACCTTAACCTTTACCTTAACCCTTATCCTAACCTTAACCCTTACCTTAACCCCTATCCTGAACTTAACCCTACCCTTACCCTAACCCTTACCTTAACCATTACCCTAAACCTTACCCTAACCCTTATCCTAACCCTAACCCTTACCCTAACCCTTATCCTAACCCTAAACTTAACCCTTACCCTAACCCTTATCCTAACCCTAAACTTAACCCTTATCTTAACACTTATCCTAGTTTTTGAATTTAACCCCCTTTTATCTCCCAATTTCAATACCGATCTTGTCTCATCGCTGCAACTTCCCAACGGGCTCGGGAGAGGCGAAGGTCGAGTCATGCGTCCTCCGAAACCCGCCAAACCACACTCCTTAATGAAAGTTTGATTTTTATAGTAATTTATTTGAATTTGGCGCTCTGCATTTTCTCTGGCTTTTGGCCAACTGAGACAGTAGCGTCCCGCCTAAACTCAGATTTGTGGATATAAATATGAACTTTAACGAACAAAACATACATGTATTGTGTAACATGAAGTCGTATGAGTGTCATCTGATAAAGATCATCAAAGGTTAGTGATTAATTTTATCTCTATTTCTGCTTTTTGTGACTCCTCTCTTTGGCTGGAAAATGGCTGTTTTTCTGTGACTTGGCTCTGACCTAACATAATCGTTTGGTGTGCTGTCGTTGTAAAGCCTATTTGAATTCTGACATGTTGGCTGGATTCACAACAATTGTAGCTTTAATTTGGTATCTTTCATGTGTGATTTCATGAAATATTGATTTTATAGTAATTTATTTGAATTTGGCGCTCTGCATTTTCTCTGGCTTTTGGCCAAGTGGGACGTTAGCGTCCCACATATCCCAGAGAAGTTAACACCCGCCCGCTTAAGGGATGAGACCCTTTTTTTTCATTTTCACATAAAATTACATACCCAAATCTAACTGCCTGTGGCTCAGTACCTGAAGCAAGGATATGCATATTCTTGATACCATTTGAAAAGAAACACTTTGAAGTTTGAGGAAATGTGACATTAATGTAGGGGACAGAGACAGGGGCAGAGACAGGGGCAGAGACAGAGACAGGGACAGAGACAGGGGCAGAGACAGCAGTGGGGTCAAACTGTAAAAAACAGTTCCTACATTTGAATATAAAAATGTATTTTATCAAAGAAAACTATGCTACGATTTATCTCTGGGACCCTCAAGATTACTGAATGTAAGTACACTTTTTTACCTTCAGAGGTGAATGTATCAAACCAGATGCCGTGATAAAAGTGTTTTGTTGTTGCTCTAATAGCTACTCTAATAGTCACATATGAGCCATGTCTTTGTCCCGGAATTGTCTGTTGTATACAACAACAACTATCCCGGTTTAGGGACACCGGTCCCGTAGCGGTTAACCCTTTAGACAAATCTAAAATACTAAATATAATATATACTAGAAATAAGCAAATAATCCTCTCTTTGGCTTTGCAAGGTCTAGATCCTATCTAAGGCATTGTTACTTCACACGCTGTCTTCTAGGCCTACTGGAAACTTCCAGAATGAGAATATAATGTAGACAATGGAAAATCACAAATACAGTGGAAACATTTCACACGACATCACAGCAGTATCTAATAAAATGCACTGCTAATAGTAAAGGTGATTGTATTTTATGAACAGACTTGGCCTAGCAATTAGCATCAGAGAGGAATAGATGACATCTTTGATACTAGCTAGAAACACCACCGCAAATGTATCTTTCAACCCTTCAACCTAACCCTCACTGCAAATAAAAGTACCTGATCACCCACTGTCCAAGTCTATGTATGCAACTGCCCCCAGACCAGACCAAAGGTAGACCAGAAAGCAGACCAGACCAAAGCAGACCAGACCAGACTGCCACAGATCAGACCAGACCAAAGGTAGACCAGACCAGACAAAAATTCAAAAGGCACTCGCACATCTGAGCTATCTTTTTTGCCATGTTAAAACAAGATGGCTGACGTAGAACACAGTACAGATGACCATGTTAAAACAAGATGGCTAACATAGAACACAGTACAGATGACCATGTTAAAACAAGATGGCTAACGTAGAACACGGTACAGATGACCATGTTAAAACAAGATGGATGACGTAGAACACAGTACAGATGACCATGTTAAAACAAGATGGCTAACATAGAACACAGTACAGATGACCAGTCTGTTAAAACAAGATGGCTGACGTAGAACACAGTACAGATGACCATGTTAAAACAAGATGGCTAACGTAGAACACAGTACAGATGACCATGTTAAAATCTGACATGATGTTCAGAATCAAAGACCAGTGAAGACACCAATAAGATGACAGATACTTTTTAAAAAGCGGATAATTACTTTTAAATTCAGAAAGGTTGTTGGCGAGATGAAAAACAACAACATTGTGACAGCTTTCTGTTTTCTCAAGGACATTCAATTTTTTTTTAACTTATAATCTAATGATATGTACCAATTGATTCTTGAACAATATAACTTGTAAATGAGCTTAGTTCAACTGTCGTACCCCATCAGAACCCAGAATATAAACTTGTTTTACTCCAATGTTTATTAAACAAAGTATAAGTTTTTTTTAAACACTATATAGCCTCAAAACATGGTGAAAACTATCATTTTTATTACGTGGATTGTGGTTCTTGCATCTGTAGCTCTGTCTATACATTTGAGAATGGTTACATTTCTCCAGCACAATGCCTCAGTTTATAAACCGAAACACGGGTAATCCTAAAGTTACATTACTGATTAAAAATGTTGGACAGTTAACTAATAACCATAAAATAATACATTTAGAAGGTAAGCAACCGAGCCCTGAAGATTGTTTCAGGAAAGCCACTACCCCCAAATCCAATTATATTCACCTCTCAGGGTTTTCTGTCTCAACACTGCCCCCGTGTGACAAGAAACTGAACTGACATGATTTTTCTTAAACAGAAAGCTGCTGTGAGTAGTCTAGACTTGACAAAGTCTACTATATTGTGAGCCACCCACTCTAATGCATAGGCTCTAGCTCTGTGGGCTATCACAGTCTTGTTGAATACATGAGATACATTCTATATACCCTATTCCTGAGTTCTTGGCTGACCTTCTCCATAGGTAAAGTGACAGACAGGTCCTCATCGGTTGGTGAGCAGTGGCTGGACATGTACTGTATGAAATATGAAACAGGATGGGGGACACTGTTGACAGCTGTGTCACAAAGCATCAGTAAGGAAGACCTTACTGTGTGTGTTTAGGGAGGGGGGGGTTGGTTTACTCTCCCCACAAGGAGAGTAAAACAAGGAACATTCTCCCTTGTGGGGACATTTCCCACTTCCCCACGAGGACAATGTCTATCTTAAGCTTAGGGGTTAGGTTTAGGGTTAGGGTTACAATGAGGGTTAACATTAGGGTTAGGGTAAGGGGTTAGTGGTTAGGTTTAGGTTTAGGAGCTAGGTTTAGGGTTTGGGTTAAGGTTAGGGTTAGGGTTAAGGTCATGGTAAGTTATGGTAACTTTTGCTACAACATTGGAAGTAAAGAATCGTTTACAAAGTCATTGTCTTTTCTTCTGTCTTTTCGTCTCGCTTCTTGCTGTAGCGTTAAGATTTCCCTTCACCGGAACTAAGGGGCCGAGCCCGAACCATGAAAAACAGCCATGAAAAACAGCTTTACAGTTGGCACTATGCATTGGGGCAGGTAGCATTCTCCTGGCATCTGCCAGATCCAGATTTGTTCGTTGGACTGCCAGATGGTGAAGCGTGATTCATCACTCCAGAGAACGCGTTTCCACTGCTCCAGAGTCTAATGGCGGCAAGTTTGACACCACTCCAGCCGACGCTTGGCATTGCGCATGGTGCTCTTAGGCTTGTATGCAGCTGCTCGGCCATGGAAACCCATTTCATGAAGCCCCCGACGAACAGTTCTTGTGCTGACGTTGCTTCCGGTAGTGAGTGTTGCAACCAAGTTCAGACGATTTATAAACATTTCAGCACTCTGCGGTCCCATTCTATGAGCCGTTGTTGATCCTAGATGTTTACACTTCACAATAAGAGCACTACAGTTGACCGGGGCAGCTCTAGCAGGGCAGACATTTTATGAACTGACTTGTTAGAAAGGTGGCATCCTATAACGGTGCCACGTTGAAAGTCACTGAGCTCTTCAATAAGGCCATTCTACTGCCAATGTTTGTCTATGGAGATTGCATTCTTGTGTGATTGATATTATACACCTGTCAGCAACGGGTGTGGCTGAAATAGCCGAATCGACTCATTTGAAGGGTTGCCCACATATTTTTGTAAATATAGTGTATCTTGCAGTCCTTCTCTGATATACAAACAACATAAAAACAACTTTGAAATGACTCAATCACAGTTCAAGAGGGTCCAGCGTCTGGTTTGCTTTCCGCCTTCTCTTCACCATTTTTATTCCTTTTTTTTCTGCCCAAAGTGTTTTAGTGTGTCGCTCAGGGCCGGGGTTACCATGACAACAGAGAGCAGGAAGAGAGAGTGCGGAATGTTCCGGCAGGTAGGCAGGCAGGTGTCACCTCTAGCTGTCTCACCTCACCTCTCGTTGTGTCTGGCTGGCACTCTGGCGACTAGTCCATGTCCCAGACCCCAGGGCCTCTGACGGGCCACTCAGTGGGTGGGGAGATTGGGAGGAAGAGGAGAGGAGGGAAGAGAGAGTGCGAGGAAGGGAGGAGGACAGTGGTGGACTGTAGGTGGGCAGAGAGTTGGTGGATAGAGGGAGGGAGGAAGGGTGGGAGAAGTAGAGGAGAGAGGGCGCAAGAGGAGGGGGTGAGATAGACTGTAGGTGGGGATAGGGGAGGGAGAGACTTAGGAGTGAAAGGGAGAAAGGGAGGGAGGAAGAGGGGTGGACTGTCTTTCCCCCTGGGCCCCCTCCGATGCCCTAATGGATGATGCCAACACGGCACTCAGGTGAAACGGATGTGGCCTCTCGGTGACGGCAAAGAGCTGTTCCCGGTGGATCACAGGGGAAGAATGGTATACACAGTAAACAATGGAAGAATACATGGGTAGACGGGTACAGGATAGTTCAGTGCACTCTGAGGCCCCCTGTCTGGTCTGTCTGTCTGTCTGTCAGACACCTGCTGCTGTGACCGTGGTTCACCTTTACAGAGTGGAACTGTGGTCCAGACAAGGGTGGGTTGAAATATCACATTTTTCTCTTAATGAATCCCAAATTACACCCTACCCCCTAATACACCCTACCCCTGTGGTCAAAAGTAGTGCACTACATAGGGAATAGGGTGCCATGATTACAAAACAAAAGTAGTCATAGCGACTAGCCAGTTTTAAAACACACACATTGCTGCCACTACTATAAGTCCTGTATGCATACAAGCCTACTGCCTCTGGGCATTTAGGAGGGGTTTGATGCATGAATAAGTAAACTGATGGAACTGTATAATCAAGGCAAGTACCTTTAGCAAATACCAGTTTTCAAAACTATGGGAGGGAAACTAACTATATAACCTCTGTGCTTCACTGTTCAAGGCTAGTGATTTGCAATTGAATACATTTCTGTCACGTATACACCCAGCTAGCACATTTGGTTCTTTGGAAGTTGTAGGAACGTACAGTATGCTATTGGTTTTGGGAACATTTCCTGACCGGTAACACTGAACTTTATTAAAACGTTCTCAGAACAGAAATGAAAATGTTGCCTTTTTTGGGAATGTTATATTTAGGTTACAGGGAGGTTCTGAAAACGTTTGCCATGGTTCCTTATGATGTTTGTGAATGGAAATGATCGATTATTTAGATTTTTTTTTAAATATAATTTCCGTAATACTTTCACTGAATGTTTCAATCAGACTTTTAATAACACTGCTAGCTAAATGTATTTCTATCTCAAAGCATAGATAGGACACATAGATAGTACACATAGATAGGACACATAGATAGGACACATAGAAAGGACACATAGAAATACATTTCCTTCTGCATTAATCATGCAAACACATTTCTTCAGGATGGAGGTGTAAGGATGGAGGTATCAGGATGGAGGTATCAGGATGGCGGTATCAGGATGGCGGTATCAGGATGGCGGTACCACGATGGAGGTATCAGGATGGAGGTATCAGGATGGAGGTATCAGGATGGAGGTACCAGGATGGAGGTATCAGGATGGAGGTACCAGGATGGAGGTATCAGAATGGAGGTATCAGGATGGAGGTACCATGATGGAGGTATCAGGATGGAGGTACCAGGATGGAGGTACCAGGATGGAGGTATCAGGATGGAGGTATCAGAATGGAGGTATCAGGATGGAGGTACCATGATGGAGGTACCAGGATGGAGGTATCAGGTTGGAGGTACCACGATGGAGGTATCAGGATGGAGGTACCATGATGGAGGTACCAGGATGGAGGTACCAGGATGGAGGTACCACGATGGAGGTATCACGATGGAGGTATCAGGATGGAGGTACCATGAGGGAGGTATCAGGATGGAGGTATCATGATGGAGGTATCAGGAAGGAGGTATCAGGATGGAGGTATCAGGATGGAGGTATCATGATGGAGGTATCAGGATGGAGGTACCATGATGGAGGTACCATGATGGAGGTACCATGATGGAGGTACCAGGATGGAGGTATCAGGATGGAGGTACCATGATGGAGGTACCAGGATGGAGGTATCAGGATGGAGGTATCAGGATGGAGGTACCATGATGGAGGTACCATGATGGAGGTATCAGGATGGTGGTATCAGGATGGAGGTATCAGGATGGAGGTATCAGAATGGAGGTATCAGAATTGAGGTACCACGATGGAGGTATCAGGATGGAGGTACCATGACGGAGATACCACGATGGAGGTATCAGGATGGAGGTATCAGGATGGCGGTATCAGGATGGAGGTACCAGGATGGAGGTACCATGACGGAGATACCACGATGGAGGTATCAGGATGGAGGTATCAGGATGGCGGTATCAGGATGGAGGTATCAGGATGGAGGTACCATGATGGAGGTATCAGGATGGCGGTATCAGGATGGAGGTATCAGGATGGAGGTACCATGATGGAGGTATCAGGATGGCGGTATCAGGATGGAGGTATCAGAATGGAGGTATCATGATGGAGGTACCACGATGGAGGTATCAGGATGGAGGTATCAGGATGGAGGTACCACGATGGAGGTATCATGATGGAGGTATCAGGATGGAGGTACCATGATGGAGGTATCAGAATGGAGGTACCACGATGGAGGTATCAGAATGGAGGTATCATGATGGAGGTATCAGGATGGAGGTACCAGGATGGAGGTATCAGGATGGAGGTACCATGATGGAGGTATCAGAATGGAGGTATCATGATGGAGGTATCAGGATGGAGGTACCTGGATGGAGGTACCAGGATGGAGGTACCATGACGGAGATACCACGATGGAGGTATCAGGATGGAGGTATCAGGATGGAGGTATCAGGATGGCGGTATCAGGATGGAGGTACCAGGATGGAGGTACCGTGAGGGAGGTATCAGGATGGAGGTATCAGGATGGAGGTATCAGGATGGAGGTATCAGGATGGAGGTATCAGGATGGGGGTATCAGGATGGAGGTACCAGGATGGAGGTACCATGAGGGAGGTATCAGGATGGAGGTATCAGGATGGAGGTATCAGGATGGAGGTATCAGGATGGAGGTATCAGGATGGATGTATCAGGATGGAGGTATCAGGATGGAGGTATCAGGATGGAGGTATCAGGATGGCGGTATCAGGATGGAGGTATCAGGATGGCGGTATCAGGATGGAGGTACCAGGATGGAGGTACCATGAGGGAGGTATCAGGATGGAGGTATCAGGATGGAGGTATCAGGATGGAGGTATCAGGATGGAGGTACCACGATGGAGGTATCAGGATGGAGGTACCATGAGGGAGGTATCAGGATGGAGGTACCATGATGGAGGTACCATGATGAGGTATCAGGATGGAGATATCAGGATGGAGGTATCAGGATGGAGGTATCAGGATGGAGGTATCAGGATGGAGGTACCACGATGGAGGTATCAGGATGGAGGTACCATGAGGGAGGTACCATGATGGAGGTATCAGGATGGAGGTATCAGAATGGAGGTACCACGATGGAGGTATCAGGATGGAGGTATCAGGATGGAGGTATCAGGATGGAGGTATCAGGATGGAGGTATCATGATGCAGGTATCAGGATGGAGGTACCATGATGGAGGTATCAGGATGGAGGTATCAGGATGGAGGTATCAGGATGGAGGTACCAGGATGGAGGTACCAGGATGGAGGTACCATGACGGAGGTACCATGACGGAGGTATCAGGATGGAGGTATCAGTTTTTAGTCTATTCAAACAGACCACACATAAAAGGAAACAATTGCATTCACGTTAACCCTCGCAGGGCTACCGGCCCGCATCCTCAGAGCATGCGCAGAAGCCACCTGGCCGGAGTATTTACGGACATATTCAATCTCTCCCAATCCCAGTCTGCTGTCCCCACGTGCTTCAAGATTTCCACCATTGCTCCTGGACCCAAGACAACGAAGTACACTGAATTTATCTAAATTTGTATCGCACTGTAGCACTTCTGTCATCATGAAGTGCTTTGAGAGGCTAGTTATTAACGATCATTGCATTCCGCCCCAATAGATCCGTTGATGATGCGATCACCATCGCACCGCACACTGGCCTATTTGTTTTTGTATTTATTATGGATCCCCATTAGCTGCAGGCCGAAGCAGCAGCTTTTCTTCCTGGGGTTCCTGCAAAATTAATTAAGGCAATTTATACAATTTTAAAAACATTACAATATATTCACAGATTTCACAACACACCTTGCGCCCTCAGGCCCCTACTCCACCACTACCACACATCTACAGTACTACATTCATGTGTATGTATAGTGCATATGTTATCCTGTGTGTGTGTGTGTGTGTGTGTGTGTGTGTGTGTGTGTGTGTGTGTGTGTGTGTGTGTGTGTGTGTGTGTGTGTGTGTGTGTGTGTGTGTGTGTGTGTGTGTGTGTGTGTGTGTGTGTGTGTGTGTGTGTGTGTGTTTGTGTCTGTGCCAATGTTTGTGTTTTTTCAATACCATTTGGACAAGGGCAATATCTATGTAAGAATGCTGTTCATTGACTACAGCTCAGCCTTCAACACCATAGTACCCTCTAAGGGCATCATTAAGCTTGGGGCCCTGGATCTGAACCCCACCCTGTGCAACTGGGTCCTGGACTTCCTGATTGGCTGCCCCCAGGTGGTGAAGGTAGGCAACAACACCTCAACTACACTAATTCCCAACACAGGGGCCCCACAAGGGTGCATGCTCAGCCCCCTCCTGTACTCCCTGTTCACTCATGACTGCGTGGCCATGCACGTCTCCAACTCAATCATCAAGTTTGCAGACGACACAACAGTGGTAAGCCTGATTACCAACAACGACGAGACAGACTACAGGACGGAGGTGATGGCCCTGGCGAAGAGGTGCCAGGAAAATAGTCTCTTCAACAGTGCTTTGTTAGCAATTGATGTTATTCTTCAACAACACAAACTCCAAAGCAAATCAGGGGGAGAAAAATAGGTTTATTAGAGAAGGACAAATCAAGATCTTATGCTGGGAGTAATATGTTCAGTCTCCCCTGTCCTCAGCTTTTCTCCACTGAACAAAGGAACACGATGCCATTTATAGCCCCCCGCCTCAGCCTGTGGTTGACCAATCAGAAGTCCTTTCAGCAAAACTAACCAATGGCCAAATAACAAATATCCTGCTCCTGACTCAATGTACAGAACGTAGCACAAGTACAGTACCTTGCAAAAGTGTTCACCCCCCTTGGCGGTTTTCCTATTTTGTTGCATTACAACCTGTAATTTACATTGGTTTGTATTTGGATTTAATATAATGGACATACACTAAATAGTCCAAATTGGTGAAGTGAAATTTAAAAAATAACTTGTTTAAAACAATAATAAAAAATAAAAAACTGAAAAGTGGTGCGTGCATATGTATTCACCCCCTTTGCTATGAAGCCCCTAAATAAGATCTGGTGCAACCAATTACCTTCAGAAGTCACATAATTAGTTAAATAAAGTCCACCTGTGTGTAATCTAAGTGTCACATGATCGGTCACATGATATCAGTATATATACACCTGTTCTGAAAGGCCCCAGAGTCTGCAACGCCACTAAGCAAGGGGCACCACCAAGCAAGCAGCACTATGAAGACCAAGGAGCTCTCCAAACAGGTCAGGAACAAAGTTGTGGAGAAGTACAGATCAGGGTTGGGTTATAAAAAATATCAGAAACTTTGAACATCCTACGGAGCACAATTACATCCATTATTAAAAAATTGAAAGAATATGGTACCACAACAAACCTGCCAAGAGAGGGCCGCCCACCAAAACTCACAGACCAGGCAAGGAGGGCATTAATCAGAGAGGCAACAAAGAGACCAAAAATAACCCTGAAGGAGCTGCAAAGCTCCACAGCGGAGATTGGAGTATCTGTCTATAGGACCATTTTAAGCCGTACACTTCACAGAGCTAGGCTTTAAAGAAGAGTGGCCAGAACAAAATAAACAAAGATGTTTGATGTTCGCCAAAAGGCATGTGGGAGACTCCCAACACATATGGAAGAAGGTACTCTGGTCAGACCTTCCAGCAGGACCCTAAGCATACTGCTAAAGCAACACTCGAGTGGTTTAAGGGAAACAATTTGAATGTCTTGGAATGGCCTCGTCAAAGCCCAGACCTCAATCCAATTGAGAATCTGTGGTATGACTTAAAAATTGCTGTACATCAGCGGAACCCATCCAACTTGAAGGAGCTGGAGCAGTTTAGCCTTGAAGAATGAGCAAAAATCCCAGTGGCTAGATGTGCCAAGCTTATAGAGACATACCCCAAGAGACTTGCAGCTGTAATTTCTGCAAAAGGTGTCTCTACAAACTATTGACTTTGGGAGGGGTGAATGCATGCTCAAGTTTTCTGTTTTCTTGTCTTATTTCTTGTTTGTTTCACAATTAAAAATAATTTGAGATCTTCAAAGTGGTAGGTATGTTGTTTAAATCAAATGATACAAACCCCCCAAAAATCTATTTTAATTCCAGGTTTTAAGGCAACAAAATAGGATAAATGCCAAGGGGGGTGAATACTTTCACAAGCCACTGTAGCTCTGAGTTCAGGAGTGAAATTCCACAGATTCTTAACAGCTGTTGAACTGAAAACCAACTACTATTTACAATTCCCTATTGACCATTAGTACTCTCGTCCTCTCAGCCTCTGCGTTGTGTACTTATATTAAAAATATTCTTATAGCCAGGAGGCTGAAGAAATTTGTCTTGGCCCCTAAGACAATTACAGGTGCACAATTGAGAGCATTCCGTCGGGCTCTATCACCGTCTGGATTCGGCAACTGCTCCTTCTGCAAACGCAGGGCCCTCCAGAGGGTGGTTTGGTCTGCCCAATGCATCAACGGAGGCACACTGCCTGCCCTCCAGAGGGTGGTTTGGTCTGCCCAATGCATCAACGGAGGCACACTGCCTGCCCTCCAGAGGGTGGTTTGGTCTGCCCAATGCATCAACGGAGGCACACTGCCTGCCCTCCAGAGGGTGGTTTGGTCTGCCCAATGCATCAACGGAGGCACACTGCCTGCCCTCCAGAGGGTGGTTTGGTCTGCCCAATGCATCAACGGAGGCACACTGCCTGCCCTCCAGAGGGTGGTTTGGTCTGCCCAATGCATCAACGGAGGCACACTGCCTGCCCTCCAGGATACCTACAGCACCCAATGTCACAGCAAGGCCAAAAAGATCATCAAGGACAACAGCCACCCGAGCCACAGCCTGTTAACCGTTCCCATCCAGAAGGCGAGGTCGGTACAGCTGCAATAAAGCTGGGACAGAGAGACTGAAAAACAGCTTCTATCTCAAGGCCATCAGACTGTTAAATAGTCACCACTAGCTGGCCCCCACCCAGTAGCATACCCTGGACTTTAGGTCAATGTCACTAACCGGCTACCACTCGGTTATTCAACCCTGCACCTTAGAGACTGCTGCCCTACATAAACACGGAATCACTGGTCACTTTAATAATGTTTACGTACTGTTTTATCCACTTCATATGTATATACTGCATTCTAGTCAAGGCCATCCTGTTCAAATATACTACATATTCTATCCACCTATTCTACAGATATACTACATATTCTATCCACGTATTCCACAGATATACTACATATTCTATCCACGTATTCCACAGATATACTACATATTCTGTCCACGTATTCCACAGATATACTACATATTCTATCCACGTATTCCACAGATATACTACATATTCTATCCACATATTCTACAGATATACTACATATTCTGTCCACGTATTCCACAGATATACTACATATTCTGTCCACGTATTCCACAGATATACTACATATTCTATCCACGTATTCCACAGATAAACTACATATTCTGTCCACGTATTCCACAGATATACTACATATTCTATCCACGTATTCCACAGATATACTACATATTCTATCCACGTATTCTACAGATATACTACATATTCTATCCACGTATTCCACAGATATACTACATATTCTATCCACGTATTCCACAGATATACTACATATTCTATCCACGTATTCTACAGATATACTACATATTCTATCCACGTATTCCACAGATATACTACATATTCTATCCACGTATTCTACAAATATACTACATATTCTATCCACGTATTCCACAGATATACTACATATTCTATCCACGTATTCTACAGATATACTACATATTCTATCCACGTATTCCACAGATATACTACATATATCTATTCCACGCTATTCTACAGATATACTACATATTCTATCCACGTATTCCACAGATATACTACATATTCTATCCACGTATTCTACAGATATACTACATATTCTATCCACGTATTCTACAGATATACTACATATTCTATCCACGTATTCTACAGATATACTACATATTCTATCCACGTATTCTACAGATATACTACATATTCTATCCACGTATTCCACAGATATACTACATATTCTATCCACCTATTCTACAGATATACTACATATTCTATCCACGTATTCTACAGATATACTACATATTCTTTCCACGTATTCTACAGATATACTACATATTCTATCCACGTATTCCACAGATATACTACATATTCTATCCACGTATTCCACAGATATACTACATATTCTATCCACCTATTCTACAGATATACTACATATTCTATCCACGTATTCCACAGATATACTACATATTCTATCCACGTGTTCTACAGATATACTACATATTCTATCCACCTATTCTACAGATATACTACATATTCTATCCACGTATTCTACAGATATACTACATATTCTATCCACGTATTCTACAGATATACTACATATTCTATCCACGTATTCCACAGATATACTACATATTCTATCCACGTATTCTACAGATATACTACATATTCTATCCACGTATTCCACAGATATACTACATATTCTATCCACGTATTCTACAGATATACTACATATTCTATCCACGTATTCCACAGATATACTACATATTCTATCCACGTATTCTACAAATATACTACATATTCTATCCACGTATTCCACAGATATACTACATATTCTATCCACGTATTCTACAGATATACTACATATTCTATCCACGTATTCCACAGATATACTACATATTCTATCCACCTATTCTACAGATATACTACATATTCTATCCACGTATTCCACAGATATACTACATATTCTATCCACGTATTCTACAGATATACTACATATTCTATCCACGTATTCTACAGATATACTACATATTCTATCCACGTATTCTACAGATATACTACATATTCTATCCACGTATTCTACAGATATACTACATATTCTATCCACGTATTCCACAGATATACTACATATTCTATCCACCTATTCTACAGATATACTACATATTCTATCCACGTATTCTACAGATATACTACATATTCTTTCCACGTATTCTACAGATATACTACATATTCTATCCACGTATTCCACAGATATACTACATATTCTATCCACCTATTCTACAGATATACTACATATTCTATCCACGTATTCCACAGATATACTACATATTCTATCCACGTGTTCTACAGATATACTACATATTCTATCCACCTATTCTACAGATATACTACATATTCTATCCACGTATTCTACAGATATACTACATATTCTATCCACGTATTCTACAGATATACTACATATTCTATCCACGTATTCCACAGATATACTACATATTCTATCCACGTATTCCACAGATATACTACATATTCTATCCACCTATTCTACAGATATACTACATATTCTATCCACATATTCTACAGATATACTACATATTCTATCCACATACTGTCCATGGGGCAGCAGCGTAGCCTAGTGGTTAGAGCGTTGGACTAGTAACCGAAAGGTTGCGATATCGAATCCCTTGAGCTGACAAGGTACGAATCTGTCGTTCTGCCCCTGAACAGGGTAGTTAACCTGCTGTTCCTAGACTGTCATTGAAAATAAGAATTTCTTCTTAACTGGCTTGCCTAGTTTAATAAAGGTAAAATACTGTTTATACACTATTTATTAAGATATTCAAACAAAAATAATATGATTTTAGTTTTTGGTGTTTTATGAATTGTACGCAAAAAGAGAGAAGTTTTGTTTTTACGGTAAGCTATTTATATACTCCTGATAAAGCAAGTTACTCCTGATAAGATATACAGTTACTGTATATTTCTCTGAAACAGATAAAGCGCAGATCAGGAGAACATGTCAAGGTCAGTCTGAGAGAAAATAAGCCCTGGTTATACAAGCACCACCAACTACTGTCGTTGTACGGAACGAAAAATGACCGTGAAGTAATGGTGAATTTCACTGTTGGATTGAGCCCCCTGACATTTTACATTTCTATCAGAATTGGCATGCCATCTTGAGTATAGTGTTGTTGTTGGAAGCCAATACACACACACACACACACACACACACACACACACACACACACACACACACACACACACACACACACACACACACACACACACACACACAGTCATAATAACTCAGCAGAAATTAATAGGCACTCTAAATAGGTATACGCCAGATGACTATTTCAAGCCATTCTAAATCAGTACATCCTAAACACAATGAACACTGAATTAGTATGTCTGTCTATAACATCTCTATGATCTATAGTTACAAAACAAAAAAAGGACTGAACATTTCAATGTACAAAGGGGCGACACAATGCCAGAGAACGCAAGAACCCATTCAAATGTAATGTACTAACACGCAAGGCATCTACGTAGTTTATAATCACTGTAAATGTCAGATGTTGTTCTGTTGTTTTGTTTTAGTATGATATTGACAGTGAGATGTTCCTTCCACTAGATCAAATGTTGCAATCTCAGATATCCATTTCAGCTTTTGATTGTATAGTGGTATTTGGTCAAAACAAACGCTAGCTCTGACAAACTGTTGCACCATTCACTGGCTATTTAGCAAATATTACAATATATCTCGGTTGACAACGGGGCTATACACAAGGTAAGGTTTCAGCTAAGATTATTCAGCGTTTCCTTTTTTTGTAAGAATATTGTGCATCATGACCTATACTCTTAGAAAAAAAAAAAAAGCTATTTAAAACCTAAAATGATCCTTTGGCTGTCCCCATAAGAGAACCCTTTGAAGAACTCTTTTTGGTTCTGGGTAGAACTATTTTGGGTTCCATGTAGAATTCTTTGCACAGAGGGTTGTACATGGAAACTAAAAGGGTACCACTTTGAATCAAAAAGGGTTCTACCTGGAACCAAAAAAGGGTTCTCTTAGTATGGGGACAGCCGAAGAACCCTTTTTTAAGCTTTTTTCTAAGAGTGTAGAAAAGGCATCTGTGTCCTTGCTATGAATGCAAATCACACAAAAACTCTTACAACTATCATCAATTACTACTGTGTTTTTTTTGCTACTTGAAACACAGTGTAGTATTGTCCCATATTTTGTCATTTTGCTGAGGGTTTATATCTAGAACCCTCTATGTAGGGTTCTTCAAAGAACTCCCTGTATATGGTTCTGCCTAGAAGGGTTCTACCAAGAACCATGTTATCATTTAAAGGTTCTTCCAAGAACCGTCTATGAAGGGTTTGTCGTGTCTTTGCTGTCATTGAATGTGAAGACTGTTATTTTATCAAATCAATTCTCTATGTGTAATTGTTATTACGTGATTAATTAAACTAATCATGTCAACTTAATTAACTAGGAAGTCGGGGCACCATGGAAAATGTTGACTTACAGAGTTATAATTTCCGAATATTACTCTTCAGATATTTTAATATCTGATCAATTAGTCATTCTCATTAATGTATTATTATTACCTTGTTAGTCTCATTCCAAACGTCGTATTCTTTGTGAGAGCCTAGTTATACCCTAACACGGTGGCGTTACAGGCCACATAAAGCCTGAAAGTCACATTATATTGGCTAGCAAAGTGATGTGTAATTCCTATTGGAATCCAGACAGAATTTAGGATATCCAACAATTGGAATTGTTAATTACCTGCAGTCTTTGTTCAGAATGACTGCCAGAGTAGAAAAGCTTCACTTCTGAGACTACCTCAATCATATAAACTGGAACAACCATCTCAGTAACGGGTACAATAAATCTAACTACTAACAGATTGGATTAGTTTAGAAAACAATGTTATTTTTCTTTGTGTAGCATAACATTAATAAACAAATCAATGTACATGCAAAAAACACAGATATTACTGTGAAACAAACAATTCTGAGAATCTCCCTGCAATAGAGCATGCTGGGAAATATGATATATGGTTCTATGTAGAACCCTTCTTGCCTTCCAACGAATCATCAAAGAACCCTTTCTTCCAGATAGTTCTTAGAATATTAAAGGTTCTATGTAGAACCCTTCTTGCCTTCCAACGAATCATCAAAGAACCCTTTCTTCCAGATAGTTCTTAGAATATTAAAGGTTCTATGTAGAACCCTTCTTGCCTTCCAACGAATCATCAAAGAACCCTTTCTTCCAGATAGTTCTTAGAATATTAAAGGTTCTATGTAGAACCCTTCTTGCCTTCCAAAAAGGGTTTTTCAGATCAAACCAGAACCCTATTCCACAGCAAAGAACCCTTGTATTTCTTAGAGTGTAATTCAGGTAAAGTAGATGTCAGTATGACAGAGGTATTTTTCACTCTTCTATTTGTGGAAGGAAAACTCTGTAGGTTACTTCAATCGTGAGTAAGATGTGATACCACACACCTGCTTTTACACTGCCCTTGACTTTGTAGATAAACACATGTGGATTCTTTACAGAAACATAATACGCCCTATCATTGGCCATAGAGTGAATGGTCAGACGTCTACGCTCTGTATATATACTGGGTGTCAACTCTCCAGGTAGTCGTCTGATTCTTTTCTTCTATCTCAACCAGGGATAGACAACATGATGAGGTATCTAGTTCTGTTGGCCCTGCTGGGGCTGAGCCAGGCTTTCAACAACCCCCATGCCAAGCACGGCAGGCAGGCCATCGTCCACCTGTTTGAGTGGAAGTGGAACGACATCGCGGCTGAGTGTGAGAGGTTCCTGGCTCCCAAAGGATACGCTGGAGTTCAGGTATGTACTGCAGGAGAATGGAGAAGTTTTTTTCATGTTTAGGTCAACTGGTCAAGAAAGACTCCAAACCCAGGGTTTATCCTACTGTACTCACCATGGTTGTTGTTCTCCAGGCCCAGCGTTTATCCTACTGTACTCACCATGGTTGTTGTTCTCCAGGCCCAGCGTTTCTCCTACTGTACTCACCATGGTTGTTGTTCTCCAGGCCCAGTGTTTATCCTACTGTACTCACCATGGTTGTTGTTCTCCAGGCCCAGTGTTTATCCTACTGTACTCACCATGGTTGTTGTTCTCCAGGCCCAGTGTTTATCCTACTGTACTCACCATGGTTGTTGTTCTCCAGGCCCAGCGTTTATCCTACTGTACTCACCATGGGTGTTGTTCTCCAGGCCCAGTGTTTATCCTACTGTACTCACCATGGTTGTTGTTCTCCAGGCCCAGTGTTTATCCTACTGTACTCACCATGGTTGTTGTTCTCCAGGCCCAGCGTTTATCCTACTGTACTCACCATGGGTGTTGTTCTCCAGGCCCAGTGTTTATCCTACTGTACTCACCATGGTTGTTGTTCTCCAGGCCCAGTGTTTATCCTACTGTTCTCACCATGGTTGTTGTTCTCCAGGCCCAGTGTTTATCCTACTGTACTCACCATGGTTGTTGTTCTCCAGGCCCAGCGTTTATCCTACTGTACTCACCATGGTTGTTGTTCTCCAGGCCCAGCGTTTATCCTACTGTACTCACCATGGTTGTTGTTCTCCAGGCCCAGTGTTTATCCTACTGTACTCACCATGGTTGTTGTTCTCCAGGCCCAGTGTTTATCCTACTGTACTCACCATGGTTGTTGTTCTCCAGGCCCAGTGTTTATCCTACTGTACTCACCATGGTTGTTGTTCTCCAGGCCCAGCGTTTATCCTACTGTACTCACCATGGGTGTTGTTCTCCAGGCCCAGTGTTTATCCTACTGTACTCACCATGGTTGTTGTTCTCCAGGCCTAGTGTTTATCCTACTGTACTCACCATGGTTGTTGTTCTCCAGGCCCAGTGTTTATCCTACTGTACTCACCATGGTTGTTGTTCTCCAGGCCCAGCGTTTATCCTACTGTACTCACCATGGTTGTTGTTCTCCAGGCCCAGCGTTTATCCTACTGTACTCACCATGGTTGTTGTTCTCCAGGCCCAGTGTTTATCCTACTGTACTCACCATGGTTGTTGTTCTCCAGGCCCAGTGTTTATCCTACTGTACTCACCATGGTTGTTGTTCTCCAGGCCCAGTGTTTATCCTACTGTACTCACCATGGTTGTTGTTCTCCAGGCCCAGCGTTTATCCTACTGTACTCACCATGGGTGTTGTTCTCCAGGCCCAGTGTTTATCCTACTGTACTCACCATGGTTGTTGTTCTCCAGGCCTAGTGTTTATCCTACTGTACTCACCATGGTTGTTGTTCTCCAGGCCTAGTGTTTATCCTACTGTACTCACCATGGTTGTTGTTCTCCAGGCCTAGTGTTTATCCTACTGTTCTCACCATGGTTGTTGTTCTCCAGGCCCAGCGTTTATCCTACTGTACTCACCATGGTTGTTGTTCTCCAGGCCCAGTGTTTATCCTACTGTACTCACCATGGTTGTTGTTCTCCAGGCCCAGTGTTTCTCCTACTGTACTCACCATGGTTGTTGTTCTCCAGGCCCAGCGTTTCTCCTACTGTACTCACCATGGTTGTTGTTCTCCAGGCCCAGCGTTTATCCTACTGTACTCACCATGGTTGTTGTTCTCCAGGCCCAGTGTTTCTCCTACTGTACTCACCATGGTTGTTGTTCTCCAGGCCCAGTGTTTATCCTACTGTACTCACCATGGTTGTTGTTCTCCAGGCCCAGTGTTTATCCTACTGTACTCACCATGGTTGTTGTTCTCCAGGCCCAGCGTTTATCCTACTGTACTCACCATGGTTGTTGTTCTCCAGGCCCAGTGTTTATCCTACTGTACTCACCATGGGTGTTGTTCTCCAGGCCCAGTGTTTATCCTACTGTACTCACCATGGTTGTTGTTCTCCAGGCCCAGTGTTTATCCTACTGTACTCACCATGGTTGTTGTTCTCCAGGCCTAGTGTTTCTCCTACTGTACTCACCATGGTTGTTGTTCTCCAGGCCCAGCGTTTATCCTACTGTACTCACCATGGTTGTTGTTCTCCAGGCCCAGCGTTTATCCTACTGTACTCACCATGGTTGTTGTAAAGAGTATTGATCATAAGAGTATTGATCCTATGAATGTTGTATCACTAGCTACATTTCCATCCAATTTGCGACAGATTTTCGTGCGAATATTCAAAAATCATCAAAACAAAACAAGATGTGCATTTTCCCACCAGAGATGTATTTCAGTCAAAATGCCTTGTTGCTGATAAAGGTTTGTGCGTGACGACGTAGTGCACATAAAAGTAAAATTTAAAAAATTAAATTTAAATGAGTTTCCATCGCATTTTCATCTCTACTGATGGTTTTGTCGTGAAGAATGTTGCGTTTTATAACGGATGTGCCCCCTGGTATTGGCACGTGCGCTCTACCCAACAGATGTGCCCACTGGTATTGGCACGTGCGCTCTACCCAACAGATGTGCCCACTGGTATTGGTACGTGCGCTCTACCCAACAGATGTGCCCACTGGTATTGGCACGTGCGCTCTACCCAACAGATGTGCCCACTGGTATTGGCACGTGCGCTCTACCCAACAGATGTGCCCACTGGTATTGGCACGTGCCCTCTACCCAACAGATGTGCCCACTGGTATTGGCACGTGCGCTCTACCCAACAGATGTGCCCACTGGTATTGGCACGTGCGCTCTACCCAACAGATGTGCCCACTGGTATTGGCACGTGCGCTCTACCCAACAGATGTGCCCACTGGTATTGGCACGTGCGCTCTACCCAACAGATGTGCCCACTGGTATTGGCACGTGCCCTCTACCCAACAGATGTGCCCACTGGTATTGGCACGTGCGCTCTACCCAACAGATGTGCCCACTGGTATTGGCACGTGCCCTCTACCCAACAGATGTGCCCACTGGTATTGGCACGTACGCTCTACCCAACAGATGTGCCCACTGGTATTGGCACGTGCGCTCTACCCAACAGATGTGCCCACTGGTATTGGCACGTGCGCTCTACCCAACAGATGTGCCCACTGGTATTGGCACGTGCGCTCTACCCAACAGATGTGCCCACTGGTATTGGCACGTGCGCTCTACCCAACAGATGTGCCCACTGGTATTGGCACGTGCGCTCTACCCAACAGATGTGCCCACTGGTATTGGCACGTGCTCTCTACCCAACAGATGTGCCCACTGGTATTGGCACGTGCCCTCTACCCAACAGATGTGCCCACTGGTATTGGCACGTGCTCTCTACCCAACAGATGTGCCCACTGGTATTGGCACGTGCTCTCTACACAACAGATGTGCCCACTGGTATTGGCACGTGCTCTCTACCCAACAGATGTGCCCACTGGTATTGGCACGTGCGCTCTACCCAACAGATGTGCCCCCTGGTATTGGCATGTGCGCTCTACCCAACAGATGTGTCCACTGGTATTGGCACGTGCGCTCTACCCAACAGATGTGCCCACTGGTATTGGCACGTGCGCTCTACCCAACAGATGTGCCCACTGGTATTGGTACGTGCGCTCTACCCAACAGATGTGCCCACTGGTATTGGCACGTGCGCTCTACCCAACAGATGTGCCCACTGGTATTGGCACGTGCGCTCTACCCAACAGATGTGCCCACTGGTATTGGCACGTGCGCTCTACCCAACAGATGTGCCCACTGGTATTGGCACGTGCGCTCTACCCAACAGATGTGCCCACTGGTATTGGCACGTGCGCTCTACCCAACAGATGTGCCCCCTGGTATTGGCACGTGCGCTCTACCCAACAGATGTGCCCCCTGGTATTGGCACGTGCGCTCTACCCAACAGATGTGCCCACTGGTATTGGCACGTGCGCCCTACCCAACAGATGTGCCCACTGGTATTGGCACGTGCGCTCTACCCAACAGATGTGCCCACTGGTATTGGCACGTACGCTCTACCCAACAGATGTGCCCACTGGTATTGGCACGTGCGCTCTACCCAACAGATGTGCCCACTGGTATTGGCACGTGCGCTCTACCCAACAGATGTGCCCACTGGTATTGGCACGTGCGCTCTACCCAACAGATGTGCCCACTGGTATTGGCACGTGCGCTCTACCCAACAGATGTGCCCACTGGTATTGGCACGTGCGCTCTACCCAACAGATGTGCCCACTGGTATTGGCACGTGCGCTCTACCCAACAGATGTGCCCACTGGTATTGGCACGTGCGCTCTACCCAACAGATGTGCCCACTGGTATTGGCACGTGCGCTCTACCCAACAGATGTGCCCACTGGTATTGGCACGTGCGCTCTACCCAACAGATGTGCCCACTGGTATTGGCACGTGCGCTCTACCCAACAAATGTGCCCACTGGTATTGGCACGTGCGCTCTACCCAACAGATGTGCCCACTGGTATTGGCACGTGCGCTCTACCCAACAGATGTGCCCACTGGTATTGGCACGTGCGCTCTACCCAACAGATGGCAGATATAGTGTGGGTATACAGGATGAGATTATTGTGGACAAAGCAGTGAGGTTATTTTTATTTGTCAAACGGCAGCAAAACATCGATCACCATCTCACCAGAATAAGACACTGAATGGAAAGGAGCATCAAGCTCATCACCGTGCACTTTCACCATCCTGTAAAGTTATTTCATCTGTAGACGAATACACTGCCTGCTGTCCCTAGTCGTAGTGGGACGACCACACACCATATCATCGCGTGAATCCAAGTTTACTTAAATATGATGGTTATTATGTAATAATATAGACTTTTCCACAGCCATTTCTCTGATAATTGATTTTACAGACACAAAAAGATCCCACCTTGTCTAGCGCATTTTGTTTTGTGGACATTTGTGTAGATTACAGACAAATATGCTGTTTCCATCAAGCATGTTTTGATTTTTTTTTACCCAACGTACTTTACTCGCAGAAAATGGTTGGATGGAAACCTGGTTAGTGTCTTCATTTCAGCAAACATTATGAGCACATACTACAGTTTCAATAGTAAAAGATACAGATATATATACAGAGTAATTGATACAGATATATACATATAGAGAGAGTAATATATACAGATATATACATACAGAGTAATATATACAGATATATATATATATATATATATATATATATATATATATAGAGAGAGAATAATATATATATATATATATATATATATATATATATATATATATATATATACAGAGTAATATATACAGATATATATTTAGAGATAGTAATATATACAGA
Organism: Salvelinus alpinus; assembly: GCF_045679555.1. Taxonomy (NCBI): domain Eukaryota; kingdom Metazoa; phylum Chordata; class Actinopteri; order Salmoniformes; family Salmonidae; genus Salvelinus; species Salvelinus alpinus. The sequence continues at coordinate 6,937,860 of NC_092115.1, read as the reverse complement.
TATATTTATATATATATATATATATATAGAGAGAATAATAGATACAGATATATACATACAGAGTAATATATACAGATATATACATATAGAGTAATATATACAGATATATACATATAGAGTAATATATACAGATATATACATACAGAGTAATATATACATATATATATAGAGAGAGAATAATAGATAAGGATATATACATACAGAGTAATATATACAGATATATATATATACAGAGTAATATATACAGATATATATAGAGAGAGTAATAGATACAGATATATATAGAGAGAGTAATAGATACAGATATATACAAACAGAGTAATATATACAGATATATACTTACAGAGTAATATATACAGATATATATATAGAGTGATATATACAGACATATAGATACAGATATATGCATACAGATATATACATACAGAGTAATAGATACATATATATATATAGAGTAATGTATACAGATATATATACAGAATAATAGATACAGATATATACATACAGAGTAATAGATACAGATATGTATATATAGAGTAATATATACAGATATATATATATATATATATATATATATATATATATATATATATATATACAGAATAATAGATACAGATATATATATACAGAATAATAGATACAGATATATACATACAGAATAATAGATACAGATATATATATATAGAGTAATAGATACAGATATATAGAGATATATTAATAGATACAGATATGTATATATAGAGAGAGTAATAGATACAGATATATATATATATATATATATATATGTAGAGAGAGAGAGTAATAGACACAGATACTGTATATATTGAGTAATCGATACAGATATATATAGAGAGAGAGTAATAGATACAGATATATGTAGAGTAATAGATACGGAATGCACTTCATTTTCATATATATATATATATATATATATATATACATCCAAAAACACATATCTATGTTAACTGTTGTTTTTTAAAGTTTACTGGCTAACCCATTGATTCTGCTTCATGGTGCACCCCTCTGAGGGGTTGTTTGAGTTAGAAATATACCTATGCTGTTGCCTCTTCCCCTTATAGATCTCCCCTCCTACTGAGAGCATTTTGTTGACCAGCCCGTGGAGACCATGGTGGGAGCGGTACCAGCCAATCAGCTACAACCTGTGTTCCAGATCAGGAAATGAGAGCGAGCTCAGAGACATGATTACCAGATGCAACAACGTTGGGGTAAACAACTATAACATAAACAACACGAGATCATGAACATGACAAACTCTATATCGTTGTAGAAGTCCATTGCCACTTTATCTCCTACTCTGCTCCCACAAACACACACAGAAAAATGTAAATCACAATCATACTCATACTACCGACCCAGCAGAACCAAGTGTAACTGATGGTCTAACAACTCTTAGCCCTACCAAACCGACAGAACCAAGTTTAACTGTTGGTCTAACAACAAACCAAACCGACAGAAACAAGTTTAACTGTTGGTCTAACAACAAACCAAACCGACAGAACCAAGTTTAACTGTTGGTCTGACAACAAACCAAACTGACAGAAACAAGTTTAACTGTTGGTCTAACAACAAACCAAACTGACAGAAACAAGTTTAACTGTTGGTCTGACAACAAACCAAACAGACAGAACCAAGTTTAACTGTTGGTCTAACAACAAACCAAACCGACAGATACAAGTTTAACTGTTGGTCTAACAACAAACCAAACCGGCAGAACCAAGTTTAACTGTTGGTCTGACAACAAACCAAACCGGCAGAACCAAGTTTAACTGTTGGTCTAACAACAAACCAAACCGACAGAAACAAGTTTAACTGTTGGTCTGACAACAAACCAAACTGACAGAAACAAGTTTAACTGTTGGTCTAACAACAAACCAAACTGACAGAAACAAGTTTAACTGTTGGTCTGACAACAAACCAAACAGACAGAACCAAGTTTAACTGTTGGTCTGACAACAAACCAAACTGACAGAAACAAGTTTAACTGTTGGTCTAACAACAAACCAAACTGACAGAAACAAGTTTAACTGTTGGTCTAACAACAAACCAAACCGACAGAAACAAGTTTAACTGTTGGTCTAACAACAAACCAAACCGACAGAAACAAGTTTAACTGTTGGTCTAACAACAAACCAAACTGACAGAAACAAGTTTAACTGTTGGTCTGACAACAAACCAAACCGACAGAACCAAGTTTAACTGTTGGTCTAACAACAAACCAAACCGACAGAAACAAGTTTAACTGTTGGTCTAACAACAAACCAAACCGGCAGAACCAAGTTTAACCTTTTCTCAATATAGGGGGTGCTGTTTCAACATTAGCATTTATCGTCTCCAAATTAAACTGCCTCATACTCAATTCTTGCTCGTACAATATGCATATTATAGTTATTATTGGATAGAAAACACTCTCTAGTTTCTATAGCCGTTTGAATTATGTCTCTGAGTGAAACAGAACTCATTCTACAGCACTTTTCCTGATATGGAGTGAGATTTCAGAAATGTTGGCCTCTGGTCCCAGGTCAGTTTTAAAGTCCCTGTAAATCCTATGAGGATACAAACACTGCCCATGCCTTCCTCTAGATGTCAGTAAGAGGTGACAATTTGAATGGAGTCGATTGCGCAATCAGGGCCAGTATAAAACGCGAAAGACCGGATGTACCGTTCTTTTCCTGCTGCGCCTCACGCAAGATGGACGTCGGACTCTCTCTCTTTCCAAGCGTTGGTTTAGCCACTTATATATCGCCGGTCATGTTTTTACTCGTTATAGGTGTTAAAAACATCATAAGGTAGTTAATTTAAACCGTTTTATAGCAATTTATATCCGTTTAGTGCGATTTTGAGGCATTGCTTTGTGATGCACATTGAAGCGCCGGGCACGTTTCGGGGTCCCGGTCGAACGTTAGTGGGCATTTCGACGGACAAGAGGACAGCTTTCGACCAAAAGCAGATTAGACCCAAGAAAGGATACATTGCCCAAGATACTGATGGAAGAACAGCTCACAGTAAGAACTATTTATGATGATAAATCGCTGTTCTGTTGAAAATTTTTAAACGCATATGTCGCCATTTTGTTATGTGTAGCTTCGCTTGGCGGACCCGGTATTGCACAGTAAGGATAATTTTACAAATGTAAGTCAGCGATTGCATTAAGAACTAATTTGTCTTTCGATTCCTGTCAACCCTGTATTTTTTTGTCAAGTTTATGATTAGCTATCGATTAGACTAGATCACTCTCAAATATAGCGCCCGACATTTTCAGGGCAGTTTTGCTAGTATTCTCATTGTATAACCACGTTTTTTTGTGGCTAAATATGCACATTTTCGAACAAACTCTATATGTATTTTGTAATATGATGTTACAGGAGTGTCATCGGAAGAATTCTGAGAAGGTTAGTGAAAAAATTAATATATTTTGGTGATCATAACGTTATCGCTCCCCTTGCCTTTGATTCATGCTGGGGTAACGTTTGCACATGTGGTATGCTAATATAACGATTTATTGTGTTTTCGCTGTAAAACGCTTAGAAAATCTGAAATATTGTCTGAATTCACAAGATCTGTGTCTTTCCATTGCTATGCTTTGTCTATTTTTATGAAATGTTTTATGATGAGTAAATTGGTAATACACGTTGCTCTCTGTATTTATTCTAGTCGAGTTGTGATGGTGGGTGCAATTGTAAACTATGATTTCTACCTGAAATATGCAAATTTTTCTAACAAAAACTATCCTATACAATAAATATGTTATCAGACTGTCATCTGATGAGGTTTTTTCTTGGTTAGTGGCTATCAATATCTTTATTTGGCCGAATTGGTGATAGCTACTGGTGGAGAGAAAAAATGGTGGACAAAGAAAAATGGTGTCTTTTGCTAACGTGGTTAGCTAATAGATTTACATATTGTGTCTTCCCTGTAAAACATTTTAAAAATCAGAAATGATTGCTGGATTCACAAGAAGTGGATCTTTCATCTGGTATCTTGGACTTGTGATTGAATGATATTTAGATGCTACTATTTACTTGTGACGCTATGCTAGCTATGCTATTCAGCTTTTTTACTGGTGGGGGGTGGGGGGTGCTCCCGGATCCGGGTTTCTGACTCGGTAGAAGTTAACTGTTGGTCTGACAACAAACCAAACCGACAGAAAAAACAGTTAAAATCCTTCCTCCAGATCTATGTTCTGTTCAGTTTTCTTGTGACACTAAAACCTCTCTCCTAATATTCCCAGGTTAACATCTACGTTGATGCCGTCATCAACCACATGTGTGGAGCTGGAGGCGGAGAGGGAACCCACTCTACCTGTGGAACCTATTTCAGTGCCAAAAATAGGGACTTCCCTTCCATCCCCTTCAGTGGCTTTGATTTCAACGAAGGAAAGTGCAAATCTGCCAGCGGAGACATCGAGAATTACAATGATATCAACCAGGTATGACTCAGTACACGCTAAATAATTATTGCCGATCTTAATATTACATTTTTTACGCAATTACACAAAATAATGTTTATCTTTTTGTGGAGATGCTGATTATGGCCATAGGACTGGTGGTCTTAAGACCACTTAAAGGAGTAGTCTTTAACATTGGGAAACAAACTTTTTTAAAGTCTAAATTGATTCAAGTTTGCTGTTTACTTGTGTGATACAATGTAATTTGTATTATTGTGATACTTTCACATTGACTTTCTTTCAAGTTGGTAACGGACAAATGACTGTAATCAGCCTACACAGCGTTCTGCTCCATCCCCAGGTGCGTGATTGTCGTCTGGTGAGTCTGCTGGATCTTGCCCTGGAGAAGGACTACGTCAGAGGAAAGGTGGCCGACTACATGAACAATCTGATCGACATGGGAGTGGCTGGGTTCAGAGTGGACGCCAGTAAACACATGTGGCCCGGCGACCTTACTGTCATCTACGGAAGTCTCCACAACCTCAACACCCGCTGGTTCAATGGGGGAGCCAGACCCTTCATGTTCCAGGAGGTAATAATGTAACTCCTTGTTTTTCTAGTAATATAAAACTATACTACTCGGTCCCCCCCCCCACACACACACAATATATTTGCTTCGAGCATCTGGAAAATGGCTATATAGGCCTGAATCCAATCAATTTTGCTCCATAACATGTAGACATACCATCTACCATCCTCTTACTCAGTCTTGGCATCTCCATTTGTAAAGGTGTATCTTCAACAGTGCTAATTTTTCTTTATTGCTTCCCTTTAGGTTATCGACATGGGTGGTGAGGCCATCCAGGCCTCAGATTACTTCCCCCTAGGCAGAGTCACTGAGTTCAAATATGGAGCCAAAATCGGAAACGTCTTCCGCAAGTGGAACGGCGAAAAGCTGTCTTACACCAAGTAAGATATGATTACATGAATTAACATTGTACATTTTCATTGTAGTAATTTAGCAGATGCTCTTATTCAACTAACAAACAACTGATTTAAAGATGGACTCAAGCTATTTCTGAACTAGTTTTTTGTTGAAAAACAATATCTGAAGTATAAATGCAGTGATGTGGCACTTAAGCGGAAAAAATATCGACTTAAAAACGTCGTCCAATCAGAGTTGGTCTGATGGTCTAATGGTCTGGCGTGATGTCATCGGCCTCTCCTTGAGGAACAATACAGGAGCAATAGATAACTAAAGAGGAAAGCCCCCCCCCATTCACTTGTGCCATTACATGAAGACACCTGGACCACCTATTGACATGTGCTTTTTTCAGTTAATCCGGTGTTAAATGAGATGGAGTGGCACTTTAACTAATTTCATCATAAGTTACAAACTCATTTAATACATAATTAAATAAAATTACAAACTCATAATATAACTTTTATAAACACTTATCATTGTGTTTGTGAATATTTCAAAGATACAGTTGATGTATGTGTATTTGTAAGTAGCGTGTGAAGTGTATGAATTTGTGTGTGAATTTGTCAACTTTGTCATTTTCCTAAATCCTTTCGATGTGTGTATTCCAGGAACTGGGGTGAAGGCTGGGGCTTCATGCCCGACGGCAATGCTCTTGTGTTTATTGATAACCATGACAACCAGAGAGGTCATGGAGGAGGTGGAAGCGCCATACTCACCTTCTGGGACGCCAGGTACCCTTTCACTGCACCTCTCTCTTATATCCAAATCTTTCACTACACGACTTTACCAATATCCGTTTTAACAACATACACTACTACAATTCCATCCTTTTAAATTTCTTTCACCACTGTAAACATAATTTGACAGCTGAAGGAAGTACACAATTTATCTTCAGGAAAATGACCTTTTCTATTTTTCACACCAATCCCCACCAAATTACATCATGCATGATTAACAGAAAAATAACCATTATGAAAACAAACATTATTTGATGTTTCATCGAGTTTTGACTCACCTACAGGATTTACAAGATGGCCGTGGCCTACATGCTTGCCCATCCCTACGGGGTGGCCCGTGTGATGTCCTCCTTCCGCTGGAACCGTGCTGATGACTGGCAGGGCCCTCCCAGCCACGAAGATGGATCCACCAAGGATGTCCAAGTAAACGCTGACGACACCTGTGGAGACGGATGGGTGTGTGAGCACAGGTGGCGCCAGATTACGTAAGTCCTACAGCGAACAAAGGCAGGTAATGATGTACATCACAGGATGTTTGTGACACATTGAGTCAGCAGCCTAGTGGTTAGAGAGTTGGACTGGTAAGTTCAATTCCCTGAGCTGACAAGGTAAAAAAGAAAATCTGTCGTTCTGCTCCTAAACAAGGCAGTTAACCTACTGGTCCTTGGTCGTCATTGTAAATAAGATTTTGTTCTTAACTGACTTGCCTAGTTAAATAAAGGTAAAATAATATATATATTTTTCTTTTTTTAAACATGAATTTGGGAGGACGTGCTCGTGGTATCTCAAAAAGACCAATTAGTGGAAAAAGATCAGATATGGGCTGACTGTAATTGGGAAAATATTCAGACCTCTTCACTTTTTCCACATTTTGTTACATTATAGCATTATTCTAAAATGCATATATATAAAATATATATATATCTCATTAATCTACACATAGTACCCCATGATGTCAAAGTGAAAACAGGTTTTTAGAAACAAAAACAGAAACACCTTATTTACAGTATTCAGACCCTTTGCTATGAGACTCAACATTGAGCTCAGGTGTATCCTGTTTCCATTGATCATCCTTGAGATGTTTCTACAACTTGATTGGAGTCCACCTGTGGTATATTCAATTGATTGGACATGATTTGGAAAGGCACACACCTGTCTATATAAGGTCCCACAGTTGACAATAAATGTCCGAGCAAAAACCAAGCCATGAGGTCAAAGGAATTGTCTGTAGAGCTCCGAGACAGGATTGTGTCGAGGCATAGATCCGGGAAAGGTTACCAAACAATTTCTGCAATATTGAAGGTTCCCAAGTACACAGTGGCCTCCATCATTCTTAAACGGAAGACGTTTGGAACTAACAAGACTCTTCCTAGAGCTGACTGCTCGGCCAAACTTAGCATTCGGGGGAGAAGGAACTTGATGGTCACTCTGACAGAGCTCCAGAGTTGTAGTTGTGCAGCGACGCTCCCCATCCAACCTGACAGAACTTGAGAGGATCTGCAGAGAAAAATGGGAGAAACTCCCCAGATACAGGTGTGCCAAGCTTGTAGCGTCATACCCAAGAAGACTCTAGGTTGTAATCGCTGCCAAAGGTGCTTCAACAAAGTACTGACTAAATACCTATGTAGATGTAGAATTTAAGTTTTTTATTGTTAATACATTTACACAAATTTCTAATAATTATGGGGTTTTGTGTATAGATTGATGAGAAACATTTTCTTTAATACATTTTAGAATAAGACTGTACCGTAACAAAATGTGGGAAAAATTTGAAATTTGAAAAGGGGTCTGAATGCTTTCTGAATGCAATTTACACTACATGGCAAAACGTATAAATGTCAAATATTTAAAAAATCATGGTCATTAATACAGAGTTAGTACCCCCTTTGCTGCTATAACAGCCTCCACTCTTCTGGGAAGGCTTTCCACTAGATGTTGGAACATTGCTATAGGGATTAGCTTCCATTCAGCCACAAGAGCATTCCAGTCGGCTGCATTGGGGCAGGTAGCGTTCTCCTGGCATCTGCCAAATCCGGATTTGTCCGTCAGACTGCCAGATGGTGAAGCGTGATTCATCATTCCAGAGAATGCGTTTCCACTGCTCCAGAGTCCAATGGCGGCAAGTTTGACACCACTCCAGCCGACACTTGGCGTTGTGCATGGTGATCTTAGGCTTGTGCGCGGCTGCTCGGCCATGGAAACCCATTTCATGAAGCTCCCGACGAACAGTTCTCCTGCTGACGTTGCTTCCAGAGGCAGTTTGGAACTCGGTAACGGTTGCAACCGAGGACAGACAATTTTTAAGTCGCTACTCACTTCAGCACTCGGCGGTCCACTTTGTGCCTGAGCCGGGCAGTTGACCAGATCAGCTCTAGCAGGGCAGAAATTTGACTAACTGACTTGTTGGAAAGGTGGCATTCTATGACGGTGCCACATTGAATGTCACTGAGCTCTTCAGTAAGGCCATTCTGCTGCCAGTGTTTGTCTATGAAGATTGCATGACTGTGTGCTCGATTTTATACACCTGTCAGTAACGGTTGTGGCTGAAATAGCCGAAATCACAATTTTTGGACATGTAGTGTATCATAGACAAATTTAAATAAACACATAGAAATAACTGTTCATTCCACTGACCGTAGCTACTATGAACGGTAGGCTGTTCTGCAGAAGAAAAATAATTATGATAATAAATTCCTTCTTTGTCTTCTGTCTGTGTAGGAACATGGCTACCTTCCGTAACGTGGTGGATGGACAGCCCCATTCCAACTGGTGGGATAATGGGAACAACCAGGTGGCCTTTGGACGCGGCAACCGCGGCTTCATTGTCTTCAACAACGATGACTGGTAATGTCTATACTGTAACACCGTGGTTTATTTGTGGGCTGACTGGTTGGTAAGTCGGTGGGTGGGTGGGTGGGCGGTGCGTTGGTTGATTGGCAGAGTGATCGATCGATTGATTGACTGACTGAATAGTTGACTGGTTGTTTGATTGATTGACTGAGTGGTTAATTGATTGAATTCAGATAAACTTCACACTTAGCTCTCTACTTCCTGTTTTTCAACCAATCAGGCACCTGGATGTGACTCTGAACACTGGCATGCCCGGCGGCGCCTACTGTGATGTCATTTCTGGCCAGAGGGACGGAGAGCGCTGCACGGGGAAGACCATCAATGTTGGGGACGATGGTCGCGCCCACTTCAAGATCAGCAACACCGAAGAGGATCCCATGGTGGCGATACATGCTGACTCCAAGCTGTAAAAAAAATCCACTATAAACACAAACAATCAATAAAATCTACTGCAAACTGAACTTCTGTGGTGGTTTGGTTTTGTTTTTGCTGTTATGTGAAGGCTTGACTTGATGGTCAATGCTGAATCTATTTCAGCGGATATTCTTTAACATGCTTGGTGATTAATAGGGAAGCAGGTTAACGTTCCTGATTTGAGACGGACGCTGAAGTATTTGAAGCCTTAACTTTGACACTTCTAAGTTGACTTGGGCAAATGGATGGTCACAATGACATTAGGTTATTAGTACAACACTAAGAAGCTAACATAGTAATGGTGCTTGAGAGAGGCATGTCTCAACATGGTGTGCCTTAACACAACCTTTCGACTAATTATAATGATTGAAGTACAGTCAAATTAGGCCTAGTAGGATCTTGTCCCTTGTCAAAGTCGCACTAAAAATCTTGATTAATTAATGTTGCCCTGGGCTTCAACTGAGATTCAACTGAGATTCCACTGAGATTCCATTGAGATTCTACTGAGATTCTACTGAGATCAATCAATCAATCAATCAATCAAGTTTATTTTATATAGCCCTTCGTACATCAGCTAATATCTCGAAGTGCTGTACAGAAACCCAGCCTAAAACCCCAAACAGCAAGCAATGCAGGTGTAGAAGCACGGTGGCTAGGAAAAACTCCCTAGAAAGGCCAAAACCTAGGAAGAAACCTAGAGAGGAACCAGGCTATGAGGGGTGGCCAGTCCTCTTCTGGCTGTGCCGGGTGGAGATTATAACAGAACATGGCCAAGATGTTCAAAATGTTCATAAATGACAAGCATGGTCAAATAATAATCAGGAATAAATGTCAGTTGGCTTTTCATAGCCGATCATTAAGAGTTGAAAACAGCAGGTCTGGGACAGGTAGGGGTTCCATAACCGCAGGCAGAACAGTTGAAACTGGAACAGCAGCAAGGCCAGGTGGACTGGGGACAGCAAGGAGTCATCATGCCCGGTAGTCCTGACGTATGGTCCTAGGGCTCAGGTCCTCCGAGAGAGAGAAAGAAAGAGAGAAGGAGAGAATTAGAGAGAGAGAGCCAAGATGTTCAAAATGTTCATAAATGACAAGCATGGTCAAGATAAATTCTAAATCTCCAGTCTTTAACAAGTAAAACTGTAAAGCCTTCTGAGGGCACATCTGTAGATTCAACAAGTAGTTCCTGGAACTTTTTTTTTTGTCTTTTTTTTTTAATATATATATTTTTTTTTCTCCACAATTTCGATCTTGTCTGATCGCTGCAACTCCCTTAACTCGGGCTCAGGAGGCATTTAGGACAAACATTATAATTTTTTTACCTAAAATTCTAAATCAAATAGCTAAATGATCCTTAGTATGATCATCTGAAAACATTTCCATATGTTAGCTGAGTGGATGAACAGGGAGTAAAAAAGTCAAATCTACTCATTCAAGGGTTTTCCTTTTTTTCAAATATTTTCTACATTATAGAATAATAGTAAGACATCAAAACTATGAAATAACACACATGGAGTCATGTAGTAACCAAAAAAGTGTCAAAATATATTTTATATTTGAGATTCTTCAAAGTAGCCATCCTTTGCCTTGATGACAGCTTTGCACACTCTTAGAATTCTCTCAACCAGCTTCACCTGGAATGGTTTTCCAGCAGTCTTGAAGGAGTTCCCACATATGCTGAGCACTTGTTGGCTGCTTTTCCTTCATTCTGTGGTCCAACTCATCCCAAACCATCTCAATTGGGTTGAGGTCAGGTGATTGTGGAGGCCAGGTCATCTGATGCAGCACTCCATCACTCTCCTTCTTGGTCAAATAGCCCTTACACAGCCTGGAGGTGTGTTCGGTCATTGTCCTGTTGAAAGACAAATGATAGTCCCACTAAGCGCAAACCAGATGGGATGGCGTATTGCTGCAGAATGCTGTGGTAGCCATGCTGGTTAAGTGTGCCTTGAGTTCTAAATGAATCACTGACAGTGTCACCAGCAAAGCACCCCCACATCATCACACCTCCTCCTCCATGCTTCACGGTGGGAAACTCACATGCGGAGATCATCTGTTCAGCTACTCTGCGTCTCACAAAGACATGGCAGTTGGAACACAAAAATCTCAAATTTGGACTCCTCAGGCCAAAGGACAGATTTCCACTGGTCTAATGTCCATTGCTTCTGTTTCTTGGCCCAAGCAAGTCTCTTCTTCTTATTGGTGTCCTTTAGTAGTGGTTTCTTTGCAGAAATTTGATCATGACGGCCTGATTCACGCAGTCTCCTCTGAACAGTTGATGTTGAGATGTGTCTGTTACTCTAACTCTGTGAAGCATTTATTTGGGCTGCAATTTCTGAGGCTGGTAACTATAATGAATGTATCCTCTGCAGCAGATGTAACTCGGGGTCTTCCTTTCCTCATGAGAGCCAGTTTCATCATAGCGCTTGATGGTTTTTGCGATTGCACTTGAAGAAACGTTCAAAGTTCTTGAAATGTTCAGGATTGACTGACCTTCATGTCTTAAAGTAATGATGGACTGTTGTTTCTCTTTGCTTATTTGAGATGTTCTTGCCATATTATGGTCTTGGTCTTTTACCAAATAGGGTTATCTTCTGTCATGACGCTAGCCATTTCAATATATTGGCTAGCAGAGATGTGAACAACCCCTCTCCATCTCCTGTTAGGAGGGGGGGGGGGCAGTTTTACAACCTTACAACCACGTTGTAAATACCACAGAGAGTCTCCCTGACCATGCAATTGAGAGAGAGTTTCACAGTAAGACAAAGGGATTCTCCCGCCCAATTCTACTACGTTCCAGAATTTGAGAATGGAACAATATTCCTATTTTGGAGAATGTGTAAACGGTCGGTGGAGAAGCCAGCTACAACTCAGTCTATTTTGTTTCATGTTTATGACATCATGAAAGACAATACAAACACATTAGCCTAACTCTGTTTATACAGGTGCCTCAGTTAAGATCAAATTCTTGTATTTGTCACGACTCCGACCGAGGCAGGCTCTCCTTCCCGTTCGGATGGCGCTCGGCGGTCGTCGTCACCGGCCTATTAGCTGCCACTGATCCTTTTCTCCCCCTCCTTATGTGTTTATTGGTTCCACCTGTTTTGTGTTTGTGCTTAATTAGTTGGGCTTTATCAGTCAGCCGGCCCGCCCGTTTCTTTGTGCGGGATTGTTAGTGTGTAAGCTTGGTGTTTGTTCGGACTACGTGTTTATGTATGTTCGAGATTGTTTACTGGACTGTTTTTCGTTCCCCGTGTCTGGGGCAGTTTAAGTAGAGCACCCAGTGTATTAGTGGGGTTCCCCGTGTCTGGGGCAGTTTACGTAGAGCACCCAGTGTATTAGTGGCGTTCCCCGTGTCTGGGGCAGTTTACGTAGAGCACCCAGTGTATTAGTGGGGTTCCCCGTGTCTGGGGCAGTTTACGTAGAGCACCCAGTGTATTAGTGGGGTTCCCCGTGTCTGGGGCAGTTTACGTAGAGCACCCATTGTATTAGTGGGGTTCCCCGTGTCTGGGGCAGTTTACGTAGAGCACCCAGTGTATTAGTGGGGTTCCCCGTGTCTGGGGCAGTTTAAGTAGAGCACCCAGTGTATTAGTGGGGTTCCCCGTGTCTGGGGCAGTTTACGTAGAGCACCCAGTGTATTAGTGGGGTTCCCCGTGTCTGGGGCAGTTTACGTAGAGCACCCAGTGTATTAGTGGGGTTCCCCGTGTCTGGGGCAGTTTACGTAGAGCACCCAGTGTATTAGTGGGGTTCCCCGTGTCTGGGGCAGTTTACGTAGAGCACCCAGTGTATTAGTGGGGTTCCCCGTGTCTGGGGCAGTTTACGTAGAGCACCCAGTGTATTAGTGGGGTTCCCCGTGTCTGGGGCAGTTTACGTAGAGCACCCAGTGTATTAGTGGGGTTCCCCGTGTCTGGGGCCGTTTACGTAGAGCACCCAGTGTATTAGTGGGGTTCCCCGTGTCTGGGGCCGTTTACGTAGAGCACCCAGTGTATTAGTGGGGTTCCCCGTGTCTGGGGCCGTTTACGTAGAGCACCCAGTGTATTAGTGGGGTTCCCCGTGTCTGGGGCCGTTTACGTAGAGCACCCAGTGTATTAGTGGGGTTCCCCGTGTCTGGGGCAGTTTAAGTAGAGCACCCAGTATTTAGTGGGGTTCCCCGTGTCTGGGGCAGTTTACGTAGAGCACCCAGTAATTAGTGGGGTTCCCGGTGTCTGGGGCAGTTTACGTAGAGCACCCAGTAATTAGTGGGGTTCCCCGTGTCTGGGGCAGTTTACGTAGAGCACCCAGTGTATTAGTGGGGTTCCCCGTGTCTGGGGCCGTTTACGTAGAGCACCCAGTGTATTAGTGGGGTTCCCCGTGTCTGGGGCAGTTTAAGTAGAGCACCCAGTAATTAGTGGGGTTCCCCGTGTCTGGGGCCGTTTACGTAGAGCACCCAGTGTATTAGTGGGGTGGCCAAAGTGCCGTGTTTCATTAAGAGGAACATTATTATTGAATCCTCTGTTTTTCCTGCGCCTGACTTCGCACTCCGACACCCAGTCCTTACAGTATTATTATTTTATAAAATGAATGACTTTAGATTAAACTATTTTGAGAAATGATGAAATGTGATGTTAATAACATTTAAAATGAGAAAATTGTCTTCCCTGATGAGTTTAACTAAGTCAGTAGCCACACCCAAGTGAATAGGCATTGGTTGGAAATTATGAACCAACCCCTTTTCTACATTGCTATAAGAGCCCCTGTGACCTAATTCACATGAGCTGTGGTGGCGAATATCCATTCTATATAACAAAAAGTCCCTCAAGTTCTGAATACCGTGAGGATTCGTCCTCACGTTTAAAAGGGCTAATTCTAATTCTATTCCATACAGGCCAGGAAACGTGGGAGCTCTACACGTGAAATGTTATGAACTCTGAACTATTGATCACTCAAGAATAAGTGAGTCCTAGATGACAGCCTATCAGACTGCAGCTGGAAAGGTAGCAAATCTAGTAGGAGAACACTGACCGACGTGGACCAATCTCCAGAGTGAGGTAACCCTCATATGAACTTCTCACACGACGACCCGGAAGATTCCAACAAAAGACAGGGCAAACCAGAGCCTCACATTGCCAGCTTCACGGAAATATGATGCTTTTCCGAATGAGCGATCGTTAGTGGCATATGTATTTATTTATGTGAGAATAGCTTCCCAGGTCCTATATAGAGCAATGTTCCTTGGCCTTCCTCCCCCACACCCCCTTCTCTTCTCTCTGAATTGATAACCCAACTGTTTTTGTTTAGTCCACTAGGGACGGTATAATGTTATTATGTATTGTATATTCTGTAATTATTTAATTAGTTAGTAAATTATTAATTGAACCAATTGGTGTATGGATAATTTATAGTAAAGGTAATGTGTTCGTGCAGATAACCAACAATTTGCGACGTTCGGATGAGACTGACGAAGGTAATAATAATAATTAATTAATAGTATATTAATTATTAATACTAATTTATCACATATTAAAGTATCTGAAGAGTTACATTCCGAAAATTATAACTTTGTAATCTGAACATTCTCTGAACATTCCCGTCTTCCTAGTTAATTACATTTACATGATTAGTTGAATCACGTAATAGTAATTACAGAGAATTTATTTGATAAAATAACAGTCTTCACCTTTAATGATACTAATGACACGGCACTTCCGTACACCATCCCTACCTTGTCACAACACAACTGATTGGCTCAAACGTATTAAGAAGGAAAGAAATTCCACAAATTAACTTTTAACAAGGCACACCTGTTAATTGAAATGTTTTCCAGGTGACTACCTCATGAAGCTGGTTGAGAGAATGCCAAGAGTGTGCAAAGCTGTCATCAAGGCAAAGGGTGGCTACTTTGAAGAATCTCAAATATAAAATATTTGTTGATTTGTTTAACACTTTTTTGGTGACTACATGATTCCATATGTGTTATTTCATAGTTTTGATGTCTTCACTTTTATTCTACAATGTAGAAAATAGTTAAAATAAAGAAAAACCCTTGAATGAGTAGGTGTGTCCAAACTTTTGACTGGTACCGTATAAACAAATGTTGGCTTGATGCCAATACAACAATTTCGGACTAAACATTCACAGGAAGCAAACTGTACATATATTGTTGATCTGCCTCTGTTTCTGATTGGACAGATTTCTAGGAGGAAAACAAGTCCCTTCTTGGTCAATCTGGACAGAATCCCCATCAGCAGACATTTCCACAGAACACTAGCTCCCTCAATGGGTGTAAAATGGTACTGCATCCATCCGTCACAAAACATAAATGCATTAAGTCATTTAGCATTTAGCAGACGCTCTTATCCAGAGCAACCAGAGCGACTTACAAATTGGAATGTTCATACATATTCATCCTGGTCCCCCCGTGGGGAATGAACCCACAACCCTGGCGTTGCAAGCAACATGCTCTACCAACTGAGCCACACGGGACCATTATGCTGATTGAGTCCATAAAGAATGACTGTTCAGTAGTGTCCCCCTAATGAACTCTGTATCTGTAGATAGGACCATGCATTGATACTCATTCTTTGAAAAGAGACTCCTTTATTGTGAGTCTGTCCAACTGCTGTGTTTCTAGTCACTAGTCAGCCTCCAGTCTCTGTGTCTGTCTCTGTGGTTCCCTTTAAAACGTTTCCATTCTACTGTGTCTCTGGCTCATGTCTATCTCTGTCTCCCTGTCTGTCTCTGTCTGTCTCTGTCACTCTGTCTGTCTGTCTGTCTCTGTCTCCCTGTCTGTCTCTGTCTGTCTCTGTCACTCTGTCTGTCTGTCTCTGTCTCCTTGTCTGTCTCTGTCACTGTCTATCTCTGTCACTCTGTCTGTCTATCTCTGTCACTCTGTCTGTCTATCTCTGTCTCTCTGTCTGTCTCTGTATCCCTGTCTGTCTCTGTCTCCCTGTCTGTCTCTGTCACTCTGTCTGTCTGTCTGTCTGTCTGTCTGTCTGTCTGTCTGTCTGTCTGTCTGTCTGTCTGTCTGTCTGTCTGTCTGTCTGTCTGCCTGTCTCTCTCTCCCTGTCTGTCTGTCTGTCTGTCTGTCTGTCTGTCTGTCTGTCTGTCTGTCTCTCTCTCCCTGTCTGTCTGTCTGTCTCTCTGTCACTCTGTCTGTCTATCTCTGTCACTCTGTCTGTCTATCTCTGTCTCTCTGTCTGTCTCTGTCTCCCTGTCTGTCTCTGTCTCCCTGTCTGTCTCTGTCACTCTGTCTGTCTGTCTGTCTGTCTGTCTGTCTGTCTGTCTGTCTGTCTGTCTGTCTGTCTGTCTGTCTGTCTGTCTGTCTGTCTGTCTGTCTGTCTGTCTGTCTGTCTGTCTGTCTGTCTCTCTCTCTCCCTGTCTGTCTCTGTCTCAGTCACTCTGTCTGTCTCTGTCTCAGTCACTCTGTCTGTCTCCCTGTCTATCTCTGTTTCCCTATCTGCCTGTCTGTCTCCCTGTCTGTCTCTGTCTCAGTCACTCTGTCTGTCTGTCTGTTTCTCTCTCTCTCTCTCTCTCTCTCAATTCAATTCAATTCAATTCAAGGGTCTTTATTGGCATGGGAAACATATGTTAACATTGCCAAAGCAAATGAGGTAGATAATAAACAAAAGTGAAATAAACAATAAAAATTAACAGTAAACATTACACTTCCAAAAGTTTCAAAACAATAAAGACATTACAAATGTATGTTTATTTATAAATAAATAAGCATAAATATGGGTTGTATTTACAATGGTGTTTGTTCTTCACTGGTTGCCCTTTTCTTGTGGCAACAGGTCACAAATCTTGCTGCTGTGATGTCACACTCTGCTATTTCACCCAGTAGATATGGGAGATTATCAAAATTGGACCCAGAGGATATTTTTGCAGAATTCTGCATGCAGAGTCTCAATTTGGTGTTTGTCCCATTTTGTGAATTCTTGGTTGGTGAGCGGACACCAGACCTCACAACCATAAAGGGCAATGGGTTCTATGACTGATTCAAGTATTTTTAGCCAGATCCTATGTTGAATTTACTGTTCGTTTTAATGGCATAGAATGCCCTTCTTGCCTTCTCTCTCAGATCGTTCACAGCTTTGTGGAAGTTACCTGTGGCGCTGATGTTTAGGCCAAGGTATGTATCGTTTTTTGTGTGCTCTAGGGCAACGGTGTCTAGATGGAATTTGTATTTGTGGTCCTGGCGACTGGACCTTTTTTGGAACACAATTATTTCGGTCTTTCTGAGATTTACTGTCAGTACCCAGGTCTGGCAGAATCTGTGCAGAATATCTAGTTGCTGCTGTAGGCCCTCCTTGGTTGGTGACAGAAGCACCAGATCATCAGCAAACAGTAGACATTTGACTTCAGATTCTAGTAGGGTGAGGCCGGGTGCTGCAGACTTCTCTAGTGCCCGCGCCAATTCGTTGATATATATGTTGAAGAGGGTGAGGCTTAAGCTGCATCCCTGTCTCTCCCCACGGTCCTGTGGGAAGAAATGTGTGTGTTTCTTGCCTATTTTAACCGCACACTTGTTGTTTGTGTACATGGATGTTATAATGTCGTATGTTTTTCCCCCAACACCACTTTCCGTCAATTTGTATAGCAGACCCTCATGCCAAATTGAGTCTAAGGCTTTTTTGAAATCAACAAAGCATGAGAAGACTTTGCCTTTGTTTTGGTTTGTTTGTTAGGGTCAATTAGGGTGTGCTGAGTGAGTACGTGGTCTATGGTACGGTAATTTGGTAAAAAGCCAATTTGACTTTTGCTCAGTACATTGTTTTCACTGAGGAAATGTACGAGTCTGCTGTTAACTTCTCTAGGATAGGGGGCAGCATTTTCACTTTTGGATAAATAGCATGCCCAATTTCAACTTCCTTCTACTCATCCCCAGAATATAAGATATGCATATTATTAGTAGATTTGGATAGACAACACTCTGAAGTTTCTAAAGCTGTTTGAATCATGTCTGTGAGTATCACAAAACTTATGTAGCAGGCAAAACTCAGAGGACTAACCATTCAGATTTTTTTTTTTGAGGTCACCGTCTGTTCAATGAGATTTCATTGGGATACTACATTTCTAATCAACCTGTTTCCAGTTCCTACCGCTTCCACTGGATGTCACCAGTCTTTGGAAATAGGTTGAGGTTATTCCTTTGTGCAATGAAGAAGAACGGCCATCTGGAATCAGTGTAACATTATGTGTACTGTTTAAGAGTTGCGCAAGACTAGAAAAAGTATCGTTAGTTTGTTGTCCTCCTGTATTGAAAACAGATAGCCCTGTCTTCAATTTGATCAATTATTAACGTTTACAAATACCTTAAGTTGTATTACAAAAGTAGTTTGAAATGTTTTGGCAAAGTTTAGAGGTAATTTTTGAGATTTTTTGTAGTGACGTTGCGCAAATTGGAAGCTGTTTTTTTCTGGATCAAACGCGCCGAATAAATTGACATTTTGGACATATATGGACGGAATTAATCGAACAAAAGGACCATTTGTGATGTTGATGGGACATATTGGAGTGCCAACAACAGAAGCTCGTCAAAGGTAAGACATGAATTATATTTTTATTTCTGCGTTTTGTGTCGCACCTGCAGGGTTGAAATATGTTCTCTCTCTTTGTTTACTTGCTATCCTCAGATAATAGCATCGTTTGTTTACGCCGAAAAGCCTATTTGAAATCTGACATGTTGGCTGGATTCGCAACAAGTGTGGCTTTAATTTGGTGTATTGCATGTGTGATTTCATGAAAGTTAGATTTTTATAGTAATCTATTTGAATTTGGCGCTCTGCATTTTTAGTGGGACATCAGAGAAGTTAAGGAGAAGTGGATCTAAAATTCCATAACACTCTATCTTTGATCAACGTTTATTATGAGTATTTCTGTAAATTGATGTGGCTCTCTGCAAAATCACCAGATGTTTTTGGAACTACTGAACATAACGCGCCAATGTATACTGAGATTTTTTTAATATAAATATGAACTTTACCGAACAAAACATACATGTATTGTGTAACATGAAGTCCTTCAGTGTCATCTGATGAAGATCATCAGATGTTAGTTATTCATTTTATCTCTATTTCTGCTTTTGTGACTCCTGTCTTTGGCTGGAAAAATGGCTGTGTTTTTCTGTGATTTTGCGGTGACCTAACATAATCGTTTGTGGTGCTTTCGCTGTAAAGTCTTTTGAAATCGGACACTGTGGTGGGATAAACAACAAGATTAACTTTAAAATTGTATAAGATAGTTGTATATTTGAGGAATTTTAATTATGAGATTTCTGTTGTTTGAATTTGGTGCCTTGCACTTCATATCATATCGATCCCGTTAACGGGATTGCAGCCCTAAAAAGTTAAAACCCTTACCCGTTCCACAACGGACCTGTAAGTGGATTTCCTGACTGATCTTCCTCCTTCACAGGGAAACACCATGATCCTGGTCGTTGTGGAACGCCCGGTCTCCCTACGGCCCTACAGACTGCGGAGGCCTTGTTTACATACGTCTTCCGGCACTACGGGGTGCCTGAGGATATAATGTCTGATCGAGGTCCCCAGTTCACTTCAAGGGTCTAGAAGGTGTTCATGGAACGTCTGGGGGTCTCGGTTAGCCTTACCTCAGGTTTTCACCCCGAGCGTAACGTGTAGGTGGAGAGAGTAAACCAGGATGTGGGTAGGTTTCAGAGGTCCTATTGCCAGGACTGGCCGGGGGAGTGGGCAGTGTTCGTGCCCTGGGCAGAGATGGCCCAGAACTCGCTCCGGTCCGCGGTTTGTGGGGCCATTTAAAGTCCTGAGGAGAGTGAATGAGGTATGTTATAGGTTACAGCTTCCCCTGATTACCATATTAACCCCTCGTTCGAGGAGGGGCCTTCAGTACCTCGTGGACTGGGAGGGGTATGGTCCGGAGGAGAGATGCTGGGTTCTGGTGGAACACGTGTTGGATCCTTCTATGCTGCGAGATTTCCACCGTCTCCACCCGGATCACCCTGAGCCTCGCCCTCCGGGTCATCCCCGAGGTAGAGCTGTACTGTCACGACTTCCGCCGAAGTCGGTCCCTCCTTGTTCGGCGAGTTTTGCACCCTATTATGTTATTTTTGGTTTTTTGAATGTTTATTAAACTGCTCCGTTTTTACCAAGTTCATTCTCCTGCGCCTGACTTCCCTGCCTCCAGCACGCACCACATTACAATTCCATTGAGGATACCATCAACACCACAGGTCTTTTGGGTTGGAGGGTTTGTATTTTGTCCTGTAGTTCATTCAAGGTAATTGGCGAATCCAGTGTGTTCTGGTAGTCTTTAATAGTTGATTCTAAGATTTGTATTTGATCACATATATGTTTATGCTGTTTATTCTTTGTTATAGAGCCAAAAAGATTGGAGAAGTGGTTTACCCATACATCTCCATTTTGGATAGATAATTATTCGTGTTGTTGTTTGTTTTGTGTTTTCCAATTTTTCCAGAATCAAATCAAATCATATCAAATTTATTTATAAAGCCCTTCTTACACCAGCTGATATCTCAAAGTGCTGTACAGAAACCCAGCCTAAAACCCCAAACAGCAAGCAATGCAGGTGTAGACGCACGGTGGCTAGGAAAAACTCTCTCGAAAGCCCGGAACCTAGGAAGATACTCAGAGAGGAACCAGGCTATGAGGGGTGGCCAGTCCTCTTCTGGCTGTGCCGGGTGGAGATTATAACAGAACATGAACACTACTGCAGCATAAATACTGGCGGCTGAGACAGGAGGGGTCAGGAGACACTGTGGCCCCATCCGACGATATCCCCGGACAGGGCCAAACAGGCAGGATATAACCCCACCCACTTTGCCAAAGCACAGCCCCCACACCTCTACAGGGATAACTTCAACCACCAACTTACCATCCTGAGACAAGGCCGAGCATAGCCCACAAAGTTCTCCGCCATGGCACAACCCAAGGGGGGGGCGCCAACCCAGACAGGAAGATCACATCGGTGACTCAACCCACTCAAGTGACGCACCCCTCCTAGAGACGGCATGGAAGAGCACCAGCAAGCCAGTGACTCAGCCCCTGTAATAGGGTTAGAGGCAGAGAATCCCTGTGGAGAGAGGGGAACCGGCCAGGCAGAGACAGCAAGGGCGGTTCGTTGCTCCAGCGCCTTTCCGTTCACCTTCACACTCCTGGGCCAGACTACACTCAATCATAGGACCTACTGAAGAGATGATTCTTCATTAAAGACTTAAAGGTTGAGACCAAGTTTGCCTCTCTCACATGGATAGGCAGACCATTCCATAAAAATGGAGCTCTATAGGAGAAAGCCCTGCCTCCAGCTGTTTGCTGTTTCCAGAACTGTTCCCAGAAGTGGTTAGAGTCTATGGATTCATCAATTACATTGAGCTGATTTCTGAAGTGCTGTTCCTTCTTTTTCCGTAGTGTAGTTCTGTATTGTTTTAGTGATTCACCATAGTGAAGGAGTAGACTCAGGTTTTCCAGGTCTCTATGGTTTTGGTTGGACAGGTTTCTTTCTTAGGTTTTTGCATTCTTCATCAAACCATTTGTCATTGTTGTTCATTTTCTTTGGTTTTCTATTTGAGATTTAAAGATTTGATAGGGAAGCTGAGAGGTCAAATATACTGTTAAGATGTTCTACTGCCAAGTTTACACCTTCACTATTACAGTGTAACGTTTTACCCAGGAAGTAATCTAAAAGGGATTGAATTTGTTGTTGCCTAATTGTTTTTTGGTAGGTTTCCAAACTGCATTCCTTCCATCTATAGCATTTCTTAATGTTACTCAGTTCCTTTGGCTTTGATGCCTCATGATTGAGTATTGCTGTGTTTATTTAGACTGATTTGGGTGTCAGTGGGCTGACTGTGAGCGCTCGGAGAGACTCTGGGTTGAGGTCAGTGATAAAGTAATCTACAGTACTACCGCGAACAGATGAGCTATAGGTGTACTTGCCATAGGAGTCCCCTCGAAAGCCTATCATTGACTACGTACATACCCAGCGTGGAACAGAGCTGCAGGAGGTGTGACCCGTTTTTGTTGGTTATGTTGTCATAGTTGTGCCTAGGGGGGCATATCTCTCTCTGTCTGTCTGTCTGTCTGTCTCTCTGTCTATCTATTTTGTCTGTCTGTCTGTCTGTCTGTCTGTCTGTCTGTCTGTCTGTCTGTCTGTCTGTCTGTCTGTCTGTCTGTCTGTCTGTCTGTCTGTCTGTCACTCTGTCACTCTGTCACTCTGTCACTCTGTCACTCTGTCACTCTGTCACTCTGTCACTCTGTCTGTCTGTCTGTCTCTGTCTGTCTATATGTCCCTGTCTCTCTGTTTGTCTCTGTTTCTCTGTCTGTCTCTGTGTCTCTGTCTTTCTCTGTTTCTCTGTCTGTCTCTGTTTCTCTGTCTTTCTCTGTTTCTCTGTCTGTCTCTGTCTGTCTCTCTGTCTGTAAATGTTTCCCTGTCTGTCTCTGTCTCTCTGTCTGTCCTTGTCTCTATCTCTGGCAGTGGCGACTTGTATAGTACATGTATTCACATGTCACCAAATAATGGATTAAAACACACTTTTTTTGCAATGAAGGTCTACAGTAGCCTCAACAGCACTCTGTAGGGTAGCACCATGGTGTAGCCGGAGTACAGCTAGCTTCCATCCTCCTCTGGCTACATTGACTTCAACGCAAATCCTAGGAGGCTCATGATTCTCACCCCCTTCTATAAATGTACACAGTGATTATGACTTCTGGAGGACGTCCTCCAACCTATCACAGCTCTTGCAGCACTGAACTGACATGCTGTCCACCCAGTCAAAGGATCAGAAAATAAATCTAGTACTGAAATCATCTGCTAAAGCTAGCTAGCACTGCAGTGCATAACATGTGGTGAGTAGTAGACTCAAAGAGCAAGAAAGACAGTAGTTGAACAGTTTTGAACAAATTAATTTATTCTAAAATGAATAAGCAAGAAAGAGAGAGAGAGATTGTAATTTTGTTCACTTTCAGCTTCACTTATTCAGATTGCAAATGCAGCTAACTAGTTTATCCTGCTCAAACACAAACAGAGGGATGCTATGTTAGCTAGCTGGCTATGACTATCCAACACAACACTGGAATTCTTCCAAGTCAAGGTAAGCTTTTGGTTTGACTAATTTATTGCCACCGGGGCCCGCCGATGTAAGTGCTAAACTGCTTGCTGACTGGACACTGTAACGTTACCGCATGATTGTAGCGTGTTTACTAACGTGTTAGTTCTATTAGCTATGTTGACTATGACGTTACTTTAGCTAATATGGTGACAACGACGTAGGCTAGTGTATAGCGCTTATGACATGGTTGGGGCTTGGAAAGGCTTTTTCACCTGGTCACATACAGCTGATGTGTTGTTCATTGAAGTCCACAAATGAAGGGAAGAGGTGAGAGGAGGAGAGCGCGTAGATGCAAGAAGGAATACAACGTGGCTGGTATGAAAGTGAACTGTGTTTATTCATTCCACCGATTCCATTGAGAAAAAAAAAAGTATCTTAAATGGAAGTAAACGGAACGAAACGAGGACAAACAAACATGAATTTGTCCAATAGAAACTCTTGGACTACTGATTACACCGTAGATCAGCTAGATGCAGGCAAGAGTGTGTAAGGTGGTATTGAATGTGTCACTGTCCATGTCTCACTGTCTGTCAACTCAAATGTGTCTCTTGACCTGACTTCACCTACGTTATAAACTTTCATTCATAGGCTAGGTTGTAGCAACCTCATGATGGGTATATGGAAAATATGAGTATCATGTAGTAGCCTCAACCTACCCATGTTACATTGAGCTGGGTGAATGGAATATGAATGACAGTCATCCAATATGCTGTAATAGAAATCAGGCAATGCTCATAATTTTTTTTTGAATCGTCTTTACCTTAAACGGCACCGACAGCGAATGATCTCTATATCTGTCTCTGTCTCTGTCTCTGTCTCTGTCTCTTTTGTCTGTCTCTGTCTCTGTCTCTTTTGTCTGTCTCTTTTGTCTGTCTCTGTCTCTATCTCTGTCTCTGTCTCTGTCTCTGTCTCTGTCTCTGTCTATATCTCTATCTCTATGTCAAATAAAATAAAATGTTATTGGTCCCATACACATGGTTAGCAGATGTTATTGCGAGTGTAGCGAAATGCTTGTGTCTCTCTCTGTCTCTCTCTGTCTCTCTCTGTCCTCTCTCTCCCTCTCTCCTCTCTCTCTCTGTCTCTCTCTCTCCTCTCTCTCTCTCTCTCTCTCTCTCTCTCTGTCTCTCTCTGTCTCTCTCTCTCTCTCTCTGTCTCTCTCTGTCTCTCTCTCTCTCTCTCTCTCTGTCCTCTCTCTCTCTCCCTCTCTCCTCTCTCCTCTCTGATGCCAGGAGAACACTACCTGATTGAATGCATAGTGCCAACTGTAAAGGTTTGGCAGAGCTCTAGCCTCTAGTAAGATGGTGCCGACAGACAGACATGGCAGCTCTGCTTCTAGCTCTAAAGCAACTTTGCAGTTTTTAGTTTTTTTGTGTGTGTGTTATTTCTTACATTATTAACCGGTCAGAACTGTTGGATATCAGTCATTACATTCTTCCAGTAATAGAACTTTCCTGAATTGGATCTTATGTACGTACCTTTCAAGACGATTCTCAACTTATCCCAGAGGCTGCTCCAAAACGACGCTGTTCCACTATTTAATCCACATAATACTGTCAATAATGTCTATACATCCCATCACACACACATATATAAAGTACCAGTCAAAAGTTTGGACACTCCTACTCATTCAAGGGTTTTTCCTTATTTTTTACTATTTTCTACATTGTAGAATAATAGTGAAGACATCCGAACTATGACATAACACATATGGAATCATGTAGTAACCAATGACAAGTTTTTTATTTGTTTAACACTTTTAGGGTATTTATTTATTTAATTTATTTTTATAGAATATTAAAACATACAATCTACCTGTAGGGAAGCCGTTCAACATTTACATCACATTCAGTCATCAAGCAGACACTCCCATCTAGAGAGACCCACAGGAACAACCAGGGTCGAGCACCCCGCCCAGTGGCACGTCAAACACATCTCTCACCACGTCAAATCGGGGAGCCGGATCAGCGACCTATTGTCCAGAGAGGCTACCAACCGCCAGCCATCCAAGATCAACAGTTCCCGAGAGCTGCCCCTCAACCATCTGAGAAACCCCACACAGTCCCCCTCCGGAAAAAAATACATCTCCCTCAACCCCCCCCCCCCCCCCCCCACCCCACACCCTCTAAAAAGCCTCCATACCCAATTCGCCAAACAACCAACAAAATGAACAAAAAGAGAAAAACAGAAAACAACAATTCAAAAACAAAAAGACATCAAGGACAACAGAAAATCATAACAGCAAGGATATGTTGGAGTGAACTATTTAAATGTGTGTGTGTGTGTGTGTGTGTGTGTGTGTGTGTGTGTGTGTGTGTGTGTGTGTGTGTGTGTGTGTGTGTGTGTGTGTGTGTGTGTGTGTGTGTGTGTGTGTGTGTGTGTGTGTGTGTGTGTGTGTGTGTGTGTAACATGTGTGTGCATACAAGCATATGTGCGGCATCCCCTCTGTGTCATTCAATGTTTTTTAAACGTTTTTTTTTAAACTTCAACTTTTTTTTTTAAATTTACTTTTATCTTTGACTGTCATTCTATCCGCCGCCCAGAATCTCTACTCCCACTTGTCTCCAGTTCCACATCCCAACCCTCAGCTTCCCTCAGCCCATCCCACCTATCTCTGCTGGCCACCAGCTTCGGATTTCTATGCACCATAAATCTTTCAACAATGCTGTGATGTTGAACACACAATTTGAGTCTATCTAATCGAATATAGAATCCACAGATTGTGAGTTTAAGTTAGATCATTTTACTAAGAGGGAGAAAGAGAGAGATGGGAGAGAGAGATGAGCGAGAGAGGGGGGGAAGAGAGAGATGGGAGAGAGAGAAGGGGGAGAGAGAGTTGAGAGAGGAGGAGAAGAGAGAGATGGGAGAGAAAAGGGGAGAGAAAGGGTGAGAAAGGGAGAGATGGGAGAGAGAGATGTGGAGGGGAAAGAGAGAGATGAGAGAGAGAGTGAGAGAGGGGGAGAGAGAGAGAGATGGTAGAGAGACGGAGAGAGAAAGAGAGAGATGGGGGAGAGAAAGAGAGAGATGGGAGAGAGAGAAGGGAGAGAGGGAAAGGAGAGAGAGAAGGGGGAAGAGAGCAATGGGAGAGAGAGAAGGGGGGAAAGAGAGAGATGGGGAGACAGAAGCAAAGAGAAACAGAGAAGGGAGAGAGAGAAGGGGGGGAGAGAGAGATGGGAGAGATAGAAGGGAGGAAAGAGAGAGATGGAAGAGAGAGAGAGAGAGAGAGAGAGAGAGAGAGAGAGAGAGAGAGAGAGAGAGAGGGGGGGAGAGAGAGAGAGATGGTAGAGAGGCGGAGAGAGACAGAGAGAGATGGGAGAGACAGAGAGAGATGGGAGAGAGAGAGGGGGAGAGAAAGAGAGAGATGGGAGAGAGAGAGGGGGAGAGAAAGAGAGAGATGGGAGAGAGAGATATGGGAGAGAGAGAAGGGGAGAGAAAGAGAGAGAGAGAGATAGATGGGAGAGAGAGAAGGGGAGAGAAAGAGAGAGAGAGAGAGGGAGATGGGAGAGAGAGAAGGGGGAAGAGGAAAGAAAAGAAAACTTGACAGAGACGGAGGAGGGAAAGAGAAAAATGGATGAGTAGGTTTATCCTCTCCTCCCACACCCCAGCCCTATCTGTTACCAGCCAGATCATGTTGTGGACATGATGTTAGTGTGATGTCAGACAATTCTCAGCACATAAATCAGTGATAGAGCACTCCCATTCCACATCACCTCAGCTATGCAAATGATTCCACAGAACTCAGATGGAGTTGGAGTTGTAATAGAATTAGTAATCTAACAGAACTCAGATGGAGTTGTAATATAATTAATAATCTAACAGAACTCAGATGGTGTAGGAGTTGTAATATAATTAATAATCTAACAGAACTCAGACTAGGCAAAATGTGTCTGATTCTGGCTTCAGATAATGTCTACCATTAGTAATATATACTGGATATATAATTATTTGTATGTATATAAATATATTTACATAATATGAATAAGTGATAAATTAATCAGTTGATCACAAAGAATGTATCAGGTTATTACAAAATCAGTGATAACAGAATCGCCGTAATGAAAATGTAAAATTATTTATTTTCCACTATCTGTTAGTAAGTAAATGAAATGGTATGTTTTTAGTGTTTGGGCTGTAATGAGTGCTGTGTGGTGGTCGTTCTGTCCAGAGGAAAGTTCCAGCGGGGAATCCTCCTCTCCACGATGATGATGATGATGATGTGTTGTGCAGATGTGGAGAAAATAAAATACTTTCCATCTCACTGCATTGAAAAACAGCAGCAGCAACATGAGTCCTCAAGGGATCCACCGTCTCAGAGCCTGACACACACACACACACACACACACACACACACACACACACACACACACACACACACACACACACACACACACACACACACACACACACACACACACACACACACACACACACACACACACACACACACACACACACACACACACACACACACACACACACACACACACTCTCTGACACACACACACACACACACACTCTGACACACACACTAACACACACACACACACACACTCTCTGACACACACACACACACACTCTGACACACACACACACACACACACACACACACACACACACAAACACGTGTGCATGTACCGTGCACACTCACAGGCGGAAAGACAGTCAGACACATATACATTCTTAAAACATGCATACACACAGTCTCAAACTCAAAGGCGGAAAGACCGACTTGCACACATTTTCTATTTCCCTCTCCCTTCATCTCATTCTTTCTCTCCTTCTCTCTCACAGCCCACACAGCGACACATTAATTAATCACTCACACACACTCACATGCTCACAGACACATGCTCACAGACACATGCTCACAGACACATGCTCACATTCAGACAATTCCAAACACACATGTAGTAATAATATAAAGCATAACACACACAACCCCAACCCATGCAGAGAGGAGGGGGGAGGGACCAGGATCGAGTTGAAGGGAGTTCCACTGGGTAAAGGTGAGTAGTAGAAGGGAAACCACTGGGTAAAGGTGAGTAGTAGAAGGGAGTTCCACTGGGTAAAGGTGAGTAGTAGAAGGGAGTTCCACTGGGTTAGGGTGAGTAGAAGGGAGTTCCACTGGGTTAGGGTGAGTAGAAGGGAGTTCCACTGGGTAAAGGTGAGTAGTAGAAGGGAGTTCCACTGGGTAAAGGTGAGTAGTAGAAGGGACTTCCACTGGGTTAGGGTGAGTAGAAGGGAGTTCCACTGGGTAAAGGTGAGTAGTAGAAGGGAGTTCCACTGGGTTAGGGTGAGTAGAAGAAGGGAGTTCCACTGGGTAAAGGTGAGTAGTAGAAGGGAGTTCCACAGGGTTAGGGTGAGTAGAAGGAAGTTCCAATGGGTTAGGGTGAGTAGAAGGGAGTTCCACTGGGTTAGGGTGAGGAGAAGAAGGGAGTTCCACTAGGATAGGGTGAGTAGAAGGGAGTTCCACAGGGTTAGGGTGAGTAGAAGGGAGTTCCACTGGGTTAGGGTGAGTAGAAGGTAGTTCCACTGGGTTAGGGTGAGTAGAAGGTAGTTCCACTGGGTTAGGGTGAGTAGAAGGGAGTTCCACTGGGTTAGGGTGAGTAGAAGGGAGTTCCACTAGGTTAGGGTGAGAAGTAGAAGGGAGTTCCACTGAGTAAAGGTGAGTAGTAGAAGGGAGTTCCCCTGGGTAAAGGTGAGTAGTAGAAGGGAGTTCCCCTGGGTAAAGGTGAGTAGTAGAAGGGAGTTCCACTGGGTAAAGGTGAGTAGAAGAAGGGAGTTCAACTGGGTAAAGGTGAGTAGTAGAAGGGAGTTCCACTGGGTTAGGGTGAGTAGAAGAAGGGAGTTCCACTGGGTAAAGGTGAGTAGTAGAAGGGAGTTCCACAGGGTTAGGGTGAGTAGAAGGAAGTTCCAATGGGTTAGGGTGAGTAGAAGGGAGTTCCACTGGGTTAGGGTGAGGAGAAGAAGGGAGTTCCACTAGGATAGGGTGAGTAGAAGGGAGTTCCACAGGGTTAGGGTGAGTAGAAGGGAGTTCCACTGGGTTAGGGTGAGTAGAAGGTAGTTCCACTGGGTTAGGGTGAGTAGAAGGGAGTTCCACTGGGTTGGGGTGAGTAGAAGGGAGTTCCACTGGGTAAAGGTGAGTACTAGAAGGGAGTTCCACTGGGTTAGGGTGAGTAGAAGAAGGGAGTTCAACTGGGTAAAGGTGAGTAGTAGAAGGGAGTTCCACTGGGTTAGGGTGAGTAGAAGGAAGTTCCAATGGGTTAGGGTGAGTAGAAGGGAGTTCCACTGGGTTAGGGTGAGGAGAAGGGAGTTCCACAGGGTTAGGGTGAGTAGAAGGGAGTTCCACTGGGTTAGGGTGAGTAGAAAGGAGTTCCACTGGGTTAGGGTGAGTAGAAGGGAGTTCCACTGGGTTGGGGTGAGTAGAAGGGAGTTCCACTGGGTAAAGGTGATTACTAGAAGGGAGATCCACTGGGTTAGGGTGAGTAGTAGAAGGGAGTTCCACTGGGTTAGGGTGAGTAGTAGAAGGGAGTTCCCCTGGATAAAGGTGAGTAGAAGAAGGGAGTTCCACTGGGTTAGGGTGAGTAGAAGGTAGAACCACTCAGTAAAGGTGAGTAGTAGAAGGGAGTTCCACTGGGTTAGGGTGAGTAGAAGGGAGTTCCACTGGGTAAAGGTGAGTAGTAGAAGGGAGTTCCACTGGGTTAGGGTGAGTAGAAGGTAGAACCACTCAGTAAAGGTGAGTAGTAGAAGGGAGTTCCACTGGGTTAGGGTGAGTAGAAGGGACTTCCACTCGGTTAGGGTGAGAAGTAGAAGGGAGTTCCACTGGGTTAGGGTGAGTAGAAGGGAGTTCCTCTGGGTTAGGGTGAGTAGAAGAAGGGAGTTCCACTGGGAAAAGGTGAGACGTAGAAGGGAGTTCCACTGGGTTAGGGTGAGTAGAAGGGAGTTCCACTGGGTTAGGGTGAGTAGAAGAAGGGAGTTCCACTGGGAAAAGGTGAGACGTAGAAGGGAGTTCCACTAGGTTAGGGTGAGAAGTAGAAGGGAGTTCCACAGGGTTAGGGTGAGTAGAAGGGAGTTCCACTGGGTTGGGGTGAGTAGAAGGGAGTTCCACTAGGTTAGGGTGAGTAGAAGGGAGTTCCACTAGGTTAGGGTGAGTAGAAGGGAGTTCCACTGGGTTAGGGTGAGTAGAAGGGAGTTCCACTGGGTTGGGGTGAGTAGAAGGGAGTTCCACTAGGTTAGGGTGAGTAGAAGGGAGTTCCACTAGGTTAGGGTGAGTAGAAGGGAGTTCCACTGGGTTAGGGTGAGTAGAAGAAGGGAGTTCCACTGGGAAAAGGTGAGTTGTAGAAGGGAGTTCCACTGGGTAAAGGTGAGTAGTAGAAGGGAGTTCCCCTGGGTAAATGTGAGTAGTAGAAGGGAGTTCCACAGGGTTAGGGTGAGTAGAAGTGAGTTCCACTGGGTAAAGGTGAGTAGAAGGGACTTCCACTGGGTAAAGGTGAGTAGATTTGATTTGATTTGATTTGTAGTAGAATGGAGTTCCATTGTGTTACAGTGAGTAGTAGAAGGGAGTTCCACTGGGTAAAGGTGAGTTGTAGAAGGGAGTTCCACTGGGTAAAGGTGAGTAGTAGAAGGGAGTTCCACTGGGTTAGTGTGAGTAGAAGGGAGTTCCACTGGGTAAAGGTGAGTTGTAGAAGGGAGTTCCACTGGGTTACAGTGAGTAGTAGAAGGGAGTTCCACTGGGTTAGGGTGAGTAGAAGGGAGTTCCACTGGGTTAGTGTGAGTAGAAGGGAGTTCCACTAGGTTAGGGTGAGTAGAAGGGAGTTCCACTGGGTTAGGGTGAGTAGAAGGGAGTTCCACTGGGTTAGGGTGAGTAGAAGGGAGTTCCACTGGGTTAGGGTGAGTAGAAGGGAGTTCCACTGGGTTTGGGTGAGAAGTAGAAGGGAGTTCCACTGGGTTAGTGAGAGAAGAAGAAGGGGGTTCCACTGGGTTAGGGTGAGTAGAAGGGAGTTCCACTAGGTTAGGGTGAGTAGAAGGGAGTTCCACTAGGTTAGGGTGAGTAGAAGGGAGTTCCACTAGGTTAGGGTGAGTAGAAGAAGGGAGTTCCACTGGGTAAAGGTGAGAAGTAGAAGGGAGTTCCACTGGGTTAGGGTGAGTAGAAGGGAGTTCCACTGGGTTAGGGTGAGTAGAAGGGAGTTCCACTAGGTTAGGGTGAGTAGAAGGGAGTTCCACTGGGTTAGGGTGAGTAGAAGAAGGGAGTTCCACTGGGAAAAGGTGAGAAGTAGAAGGGAGTTCCACTGGGTTAGGGTGAGTAGAAGGGAGTTCCACTGGGTTAGGGTGAGTAGAAGGGAGTTCCACTAGGTTAGGGTGAGTAGAAGGGAGTTCCACTGGGTTAGGGTGAGTAGAAGGGAGTTCCACTAGGATAGGGTGAGAAGAAGGGAGTTCCACTGGGATAGGGTGAGTAGAAGGGAGTTCCACTAGGATAGGGTGAGTAGAAGGGAGTTCCACTGGGTTAGGGTGAGTAGAAGGGAGTTCCACTAGGATAGGGTGAGAAGAAGGGAGTTCCACTGGGATAGGGTGAGTAGAAGGGAGTTCCACTAGGATAGGGTGAGTAGAAGGGAGTTCCACTAGGATATTTTGAGAAGAAGGGAGGTCCACTGGGTTAGGGTGAGTAGAAGGGAGTTCCACTAGCATAGGGTGAGTAGAAGGGAGTTCCACTAGGATAGGGTGAGTAGAAGGGAGTTCCACTAGGATAGGGTGAGTAGAAGGGAGTTCCACTAGGATAGGGTGAGTAGAAGGGAGTTCCACTAGGATATGGTGAGAAGAAGGGAGTTCCACTAGGATAGGGTGAGAAGAAGGGAGTTCCACTAGCATAGGGTGAGTAGAAGGGAGTTCCACTGGGTTAGGGTGAGTAGGAGAAGGGAGTTCCACTGGGTTAGGGTGAGTAGTAGAAGGGAGTTCCACTAGGTTAGGGTGAGTTTTCTGTTGAGGTGGAAATAGAGAGTATTTATGTTCAAAATAACCAAGGAAAAGTCCAGGCAATTATTTCAGTGAGAGGTGGAATTTGATTTAACCTTTAAAATGTAAAAAATTGAGACATTGATACTTACCGTACAGTAATATAATATACTGCGGTTGCTTTGTACTGGATCGGTTAAAAGGACTTAGCATTACAGAAAGAATGCCACATTGCTTTTAGCGGCTGGAAAGTTAGCAGTACATTTACACACGGAGTCAATTTGACGATCCTCTTTCACAGTAGTCAGCAGGATAGGGAGAGCTTTGCTTTATGGTAAATCTCTCTCTCTCTCTCTCTCTCTCTCTCTTTTCTCTCTTCTTCTCTGTCTCTCTCTGTTGCTTTAGGGTCACGAGTTGAGCACCATTTTACAGAGGGGAACATTCTTAAGTACCCCTGTTCTCTATTTTTTCATTTCTGGTATTTTCTTTCTCTACAGGACCTAGAAGAGCTAAGAATATGTTTATTTTTTAGTTTCTGGTATTTTCCCTCGATAGGTCATACCTAGAAGAACTAAGAAGACATTAATTTCTTCTGAAAGAACTTCATTTGTTGAGCTTTGTTTAAACAGTAACACTACAGTTAGAGTGAAGGCCCTTGATTAAGTCAATAAGATGAAATATTTTATTTTTTAAAATGTCAACTTTAATTATTGGATTCATCTGTATTTAGGTGCAATGACTTTCATTTGGATTGATCAGCGTGTGAACTTCCTCATGGTCCTCTGAGGCTTAGTTGGCTCTTATAACGCCAGGATAGTGGGTTTGATTGCTAGACCTAAAATGGCGCCGGAAGAAATGGCTGCAGTTTTACGGGCACCCAACCAGTTGTACGGTTATGTGTTTTTTTGTGTGTTATTTGCAACTTATTTTGTACAATTTTGTTTGTATTTTGTTTCTATAACTGTATCTTACAGCAAAAAAAGAGGTTCTGGATATCAGGACAGCGATCACTCACCTCGGATTAGACAAAGATTTCTTCTTCAACAAGCAGGACGCACAGGACATTTTCCGAACACCCGACAGGGCCAACATTCCCGTTATTTGCAAGAGGAAGAAACGCAGGTAGGGAGGACACAGAGCGGGATGCCTCGTGAGGGCCCGCGGAAGGCGAGTGGGAAGAAACGCAGGTCCAGAGGACACAGAGCGGGATGCCTCGTGAGGGCCCGCGGAAGGCGAGTGGGAAGAAACGCAGGTCCAGAGGACACAGAGCGGGATGCCTCGTGAGGGCCCGCGGAAGGCGAGTGGGAAGAAACGCAGGTCCAGAGGACACAGAGCGGGATGCCTCGTGAGGGCCCGCGGAAGGCGAGTGGGAAGAAACGCAGGTAGGGAGGACACAGAGCGGGATGCCTCGTGAGGGCCCGCGGAAGGCGAGTGGGAAGAAACGCAGGTAGGGAGGACACAGAGCGGGATGCCTCGTGAGGGCCCGCGGAAGGCGAGTGGGAAGAAACGCAGGTAGGGAGGACACAGAGCGGGATGCCTCGTGAGGGCCCGCGGAAGGCGAGTGGGAAGAAACGCAGGTCCAGAGGACACAGAGCGGGATGCCTCGTGAGGGCCCGCGGAAGGCGAGTGGGAAAGCTGCCGTTACCGTCATTATTACTCGTGAACGTGCGATCATTGGAACAGAATACTTATTTTCCACCATAATTTTCCACCATAATAAATTCATAAAAAATCCTACAATGTGATTTTCTGGAATTTTTTTCCTCATTTTGTCTGTCATAGTTGAAGTGTACCTATGATGAAAATTACAGGCCTCTCTCATCTTTTTAAGTGGGAGAATTTGCACAATTGGTGGCTGACTAAATACTTTTTTGCCCCACTGTATGTACATACTACCTCAATTTGCCCGACCAACCAGTGCTCCCGCACATTGGCTAACCGGGCGATCTGCATTGTGTCCCGCCTCCCACCACCCGCCAACCCCTCTTTACGCTACTGCTACTCTCTGTTCATCATATATGCATTGTGTCCCGCCACCCACCCCCCGCCAACCCCTCTTTACGCTACTGCTACTCTCTGTTCATCATATATGCATAGTCACTTTAACCATATCTACATGTACATACTACCTCAATCAGCCTGACTAACCAGTGTCTGTATATAGCCTCACTACTGTTATAGCCTCGCTACTGTATATAGCCTCGCTACTGTTATAGCCTCGCTACTGTTATAGCCTCGCTACTGTTATAGCCTCGCTACTGTATATAGCCTCGCTACTGTATATAGCCTCGCTACTGTTATAGCCTCTCTACTGTTATAGCCTCGCTACTGTTATAGCCTCGCTACTGTATATAGCCTCGCTACTGTTATAGCCTCTCTACTGTTATAGCCTCGCTACTGTTATAGCCTCGCTACTGTTATAGCCTCGCTACTGTTATAGCCTCTCTACTGTATATAGCCTCGCTACTGTTATAGCCTCGCTACTGTTATAGCCTTGCTACTGTTATAGCCTCGCTACTGAATACAGTCTCGCTACTGTTATAGCCTCGCTACTGTTATAGCCTCACTACTGTATATAGCCTCGCTACTGTTATAGCCTCGCTACTGTTATAGCCTCGCTACTGAATACAGTCTCGCTACTGTTATAGCCTCGCTACTGTTATAGCCTCGCTACTGTTATAGCCTCGCTACTGTTATAGCCTCGCTACTGAATACAGTCTCGCTACTGTTTTTCACTGTCTTTTTACTGTTGTTTTTATTTCTTTACTTACCTATTGTTCACCTAATACCTTTTTTTGCACTATTGGTTAGAGCCTGTAGGTAATCATTTCACTGTAAGGTCTACCCCTGTTGTATTCGGCGCACGTGACAAATAAACCTTGATTTGATAGACTACCCAAACATACAACATTATGCACGCTTGCCTGTAAATCGTTTTGGGTTAAAGTGCTAAATGTCTCTCTCTCTCTCTCTCTATATATATATATATATATATTAATATATATGTAATATTGTCTTGGCACACAAGACTTTTCACCATGCTGAAGCAGTAAATTGGTTCTCCGTCTCCTCTGTAACTGTTGGTAACAATCTGACTACAGTAAAACCCACTGACATAAACCAAGAATGTGAATCAAGAGAATTCTTACAATCTGGTCTTTTAACATTCACCACATTACAACGTTATCCTGTCGACCCGACACTCTGCCGATGAGGGAGCGAGAAACACAGTCACACATGCAGAACACGTTCATACAGCATTACACAGGCACCCAGGACTGATTATTTCAACAACTGTAGGTTAGCGGGTTCACAGCATTACCCATGTCAACCTCAGAGTGTAAGGTTTCACAGCATTACCCATGCCAACCTCAGAGTGTAAGGTTAGCAGGTTCACAGCATTACCCATGCCAACCTCAGAGTGTAAGGTTAGCGGGTTCACAGCATTACCCATGCCAACCTCAGAGTGTAAGGTTAGCAGGTTCACAGCATTACCCATGCCAACCTCAGAGTGTAAGGTTAGCGGGTTCACAGCATTACCCATGCCAACCTCAGAGTGTAAGGTTAGAGGTTTCACAGCATTACCCATGCCAACCTCAGAGTGTAAGGTTAGAGGGTTCACAGCATTACCCATGCCAACATCAGAGTGTAAGGTTTCACAGCATAACCCATGCCAACCTCAGAGTGTAAGGTTAGCAGGTTCACAGCATTACCCATGCCAACCTCAGAGTGTAAGGTTAGCGGGTTCACAGCATTACCCATGCCAACCTCAGAGTGTAAGGTTAGAGGTTTCACAGCATTACCCATGCCAACCTCAGAGTATAATGTTAGAGGGTTCACAGCATTACCCATGCCAACCTCAGAGTGTAAGGTTAGAGATTTCACAGCATTACCCATGCCAACCTCAGAGTGTAAGGTTAGCGGGTTCACAGCATTACCCATGCCAACCTCAGAGTGTAAGGTTAGAGGGTTCACAACATTACCCATGCCAACCTCAGAGTATAAGGTTAGAGGTTTCACAGCATTACCCATGCCAACCTCAGAGTGTAAGGTTTCACAGCATTACCCATGCCAACCTCAGAGTGTAAGGTTAGCAGGTTCACAGCATAACCCATGCCAACCTCAGAGTATAAGGTTAGAGGTTTCACAGCATTACCCATGCCAACCTCAGATTGTTGGTTAGCGGGGTCACAGCATAACCCATGCCAACCTCAGAGTGTAAGGTTAGAGGTTTCACAGCATTACCCATGCCAACCTCAGAGTGTTGGTTAGCAGGTTCACAGCATTACCCATGTCAACCTCAGAGTGTAAGGTTAGAGGTTTCACAGCATTACCCATGCCAACCTCAGAGTGTTGGTTAGCAGGTTCACAGCATAACCCATGCCAACGTCAGAGTATAAGGTTAGAGGGTTCACAGCATTACCCATGCCAACCTCAGAGTATAAGGTTAGAGGTTTCACAGCATTACCCATGCCAACCTCAGAGTGTAAGGTTAGAGGTTTCACAGCATTACCCATGCCAACCTCAGAGTGTAAGGTTTCACAGCATTACCCATGCCAACCTCAGAGTATAAGGTTAGCAGGTTCACAGCATTACCCATGTCAACCTCAGAGTGTAAGGTTAGAGGTTTCACAGCATTACCCATGCCAACCTCAGAGTGTAAGGTTAGCAGGTTCACAGCATAACCCATACCAACCGCAGAGTGTAAGGTTAGCAGGTTCACAGCATAACCCATGCCAACCTCAGAGTGTAAGGTTAGAGGTTTCACAGCATTACCCATGCCAACCTCAGATTGTTGGTTAGCGGGGTCACAGCATAAACCATGCCAACCTCAGAGTGTTGGTTAATCCCACATACTTCTGTACGGCAGTCTGTCCTGGGTTAAAATACTATCAGCTAAAATATGTTTTTATTATTTCAAAGTCTGATGGCAGCGTTACATCAAGTGATTTTTAGCGAAGCTATGTAGCGATGTTTTTTGTCTCTTTCCCACACCTGTCAGTCTGTCTAATTCTCTCAGAAGACTTCTCAGTGTTTTCCATTATATCACAGTTGGCTGTGGGGTTCAGAGTCGTTATTTTCCAGGGGCTCCGCTTCCCTGAGAGACCAAGTTGGGGTGGGGAGAGAGATTGAGAGAAACTCAGGGCCAACCAGGAGAGAGAGTAGGCAAGCACCTTTCCCCACAATCCAGTGCGTATAGCAAACATATGTCTGCTCTCACCTGACCGGCATCAAAGACCAGGGGAATTCTGTACTGTTCTCTCTTTCTCTCAAAAAATGGAACTCTGTGTCTCTCTCCTTCCCCTCTTTATCCCTCTATCTCAAGCTCTCTTTCTCTCAAAAATGTTACTCTCTCTCTCCTTCCCCTCTATCTCAAGCTCTCTTTCTCTCAACCTTCAAATATGACATTCCTTTTTCAACTTTCATCCACTTTTACAATCCATCTGATTCTAGGTGGCCCTATAAGTTATAGAGACTGTACTGTCCCCAGGCTAGTTTAACAGCCAGACTGAGGGAATTATCAGGCAAAACAGTGCCATGGTTCAGAATGCTCCCCAGACGTCAGTGGTACTCATCCTCACAGCAATGTGCAAGACAGATGTCTGCTTGTCTGTCTGTCTACTGGCTCTGTACTGTAGACTCAGATTGTTCCTTCCTGTCTGTCTGTCTGTCTGTCTGTCTGTCTGTCTGTCTGTCTGTCTGTCTGTCTGTCTGTCTGTCTGTCTGTCTGTCTGTCTGTCTGTCTGTCTGTCTGTCTGTCTGTCTGTCTGTCTGTCTGTCTACTGGCTCTGTACTGTAGACTTCCTGTCTTTCTGTCTTTTCAAACACATGCTGAGATGAAAGATTACACTGCAATATAACAACACTAGTTACTATAAGTCTTAAGAGCATCTGAGATGATTGCAGGTCTTCGTGCATTGATATAATGTGCAGATAGTAGCTTCACAATCATGCTTTTGGCAGCATCTGAAACTGCACCCTATTCACTATATGGTGCACTACTTTTACCAGGGCCCTATGACACAGGCTTGGTGTCTGCAGGATTTTATTTGTTTTCAATCATGGACTGTATATTCCCAGTAAGGTCTGCCTGGTCCAAGATCCTGTCTTGTTGTTGGCTGATCTCCCTGTGTTTGTTCTTGGCCATAACGGTAGCCAAGCAGGACCTCTCGCTATGCTCTCTCCAAAACACAGGCATTAGCCTAGATCCTCACAGATACAGGGTGCTTCAGGGGCTAGGGAGAGATCATCAGCACACATCTTCACAGATACAGGGAGCTTCAGGGGCTAGGGAGAGATCATCAGCACACATCTTCACAGATACAGGGCGCTTCAGGGGCTAGGGAGAGATCATCAGCACACATCTTCACAGATACAGGGCGCTTCAGGGGCTAGGGAGAGATCATCAGCACACATCTTCACAGATACAGGGTGCTTCAGGGGCTAGGGAGAGATCATCAGCACACATCTTCACAGATACAGGGTGCTTCAGGGGCTAGGGAGAGATCATCAGCACACATCTTCACAGATACAGGGTGCTTCAGGGGCTAGGGAGAGATCATCAGCACACATCTTCACAGATACAGGGTGCTTCAGGGGCTAGGGAGAGATCATCAGCACACATCTTCACAGATACAGGCGCTTCAGGGGCTAGGGAGAGATCATCAGCACACATCTTCACTTATACAGGGGCTTCAGAAGCTAGGGAGAGATCATCAGCACACATCTTCACAGATACAGGGTGCTTCAGGGGCTAGGGAGAGATCATCAGCACACATCTTCACAGATACAGGGTGCTTCAGGGGCTAGGGAGAGATCATCAGCACACATCTTCACAGATACAGGGTGCTTCAGGGGCTAGGGAGAGATCATCAGCACACATCTTCACAGATACAGGGAGCTTCAGGGGCTAGGGAGAGATCATCAGCACACATCTTCACAGATACAGGGGCTTCAGCGGCTAGGGAGAGATCATCAGCACACATCTTCACAGATACAGGGAGCTTCAGGGGCTAGGGAGAGATCATCAGCACACATCTTCACAGATACAGGCGCTTCAGGGGCTAGGGAGAGATCATCAGCACACATCTTCACTTATACAGGGGCTTCAGAGGCTAGGGAGAGATCATCAGCACACATCTTCACAGATACAGGGTGCTTCAGGGGCTAGGGAGAGATCATCAGCACACATCTTCACAGATACAGGGTGCTTCAGGGGCTAGGGAGAGATCATCAGCACACATCTTCACAGATACAGGGTGCTTCAGGGGCTAGGGAGAGATCATCAGCACACATCTTCACAGATACAGGGAGCTTCAGGGGCTAGGGAGAGATCATCAGCACACATCTTCACAGATACAGGGGCTTCAGCGGCTAGGGAGAGATCATCAGCACACATCTTCACAGATACAGGGAGCTTCAGGGGCTAGGGAGAGATCATCAGCACACATCTTCACAGATACAGGGTGCTTCAGGGGCTAGGGAGAGATCATCAGCACACATCTTCACAGATACAGGGAGCTTCAGGGGCTAGGGAGAGATCATCAGCACACATCTTCACAGATACAGGGAGCTTCAGGGGCTAGGGAGAGATCATCAGCACACATCTTCACAGATACAGGGAGCTTCAGGGGCTAGGGAGAGATCATCAGCACACATCTTCACAGATACAGGGAACTTCAGGGGCTAGGGAGAGATCATCAGCACACATCTTCACAGATACAGGGTGCTTCAGGGGCTAGGGAGAGATCATCAGCACACATCTTCACAGATACAGGGAGCTTCAGGGGCTAGGGAGAGATCATCAGCACACATCTTCACAGATACAGGGCGCTTCAGGGGCTAGGGAGAGATCATCAGCACACATCTTCACAGATACAGGGCGCTTCAGGGGCTAGGGAGAGATCATCAGCACACATCTTCACAGATACAGGGAGCTTCAGGGGCTAGGGAGAGATCATCAGCACACATCTTCACAGATACAGGGAGCTTCAGGGGCTAGGGAGAGATCATCAGCACACATCTTCACAGATACAGGGCGCTTCAGGGGCTAGGGAGAGATCATCAGCACACATCTTCACAGATACAGGGGCTTCAGAGGCTAGGGAGAGATCATCAGCACACATCTTCACAGATACAGGGCGCTTCAGGCGGCTAGGGAGAGATCATCAGCACACATCTTCACAGATACAGGGTGCTTCAGGGGCTAGGGAGAGATCATCAGCACACATCTTCACAGATACAGGGTGCTTCAGGGGCTAGGGAGAGATCATCAGCACACATCTTCACAGATACAGGGTGCTTCAGGGGCTAGGGAGAGATCATCAGCACACATCTTCACAGATACAGGGGCTTCAGAGGCTAGGGAGAGATCATCAGCACACATCTTCACAGATACAGGGCGCTTCAGGGGCTAGGGAGAGATCATCAGCACACATCTTCACAGATACAGGGAGCTTCAGGGGCTAGGGAGAGATCATCAGCACACATCTTCACAGATACAGGGCGCTTCAGGGGCTAGGGAGAGATCATCAGCACACATCTTCACAGATACAGGGCGCTTCAGGGGCTAGGGAGAGATCATCAGCACACATCTTCACAGATACAGGGGCTTCAGCGGCTAGGCAGAGATCATCAGCACACATCTTCACAGATACAGAGCGCTTCAGGGGCTAGGGAGAGATCATCAGCACACATCTTCACAGATACAGGGCGCTTCAGGGGCTAGGGAGAGATCATCAGCACACATCTTCACAGATACAGGGCGCTTCAGGGGCTAGGGAGAGATCATCAGCACACATCTTCACAGATACATGGTGCTTCAGGGGCTAGGGAGAGATCATAATATACTGTAGCCAAAGGGAGATAGTTCTTGACACAGAAAGTCAACAGTCTTGTATGCCGTTATGTTTAAACTCAGCTCAAGAAATTCGATCAAATCGTGAGACGTTTATTTGCATGTGAATATTCTGATTGTTGAGGTTGAGTGTTTATCAGCTGTCCTTAATTTTTTTTTGGTACGATTATTTAAAAAATATAAAAATTACAATACAGAACATACTCTCCAATGTCACACCTACCCAGAACCCCCTGCTCACACTCTTATCTCCAGCGTCTGCATCCCTCTCTGCCTCATGGCCTCAAACCATTTTTATTTCTCGCTCCATCGCACTTTCAACATTTAGTACCTGTTTTTTTTTCAAGATTGTTGACAAGAAAATAAAACCAAAACATAATGACCATCATTATGTTTAGAGGAAAAAGGGGGAGGCTTCCAACCAGAGAAAATAATGCCATGTCTTGAAATATGCAGACAGATTAAAAAAGTACATTTACATTGTGGAACTAACTTCTTCTTCTGACAGCCAACTTTTGAACTGTGCCCCATAACTTTTGAACTTTGTAGCATTCCCAGAAGGCACGGATTATTGAGTTACTGTTAGATTTAGAGGGGCAGTGAGTTTACAATATTGGTTAGGTACAGTGCTTTCGGAAAGTATTCAGATCCCATGACAATTTCCATTTTCCTTTGTTACGTTACATCCTTATTCTAAAATGTATTAAATATTGTTTTCCCTCATTAATCTACACACCATAACCCCATAATAACAAGCAAAAACAGGTTTTTAGACATTTTTGCAAATGTATTAAAAAACAAAACAGAAATATCTTATTTACATAAGTATTCAAACCGTTTGCTATGAGACTCAACATTGAGCTCTGGTGCATCCTGTTTCCATTGATCATCCTAGAGATGTTTCTACTTCTTGAATAAAGTTTACCTGTGGTACATTCAACTGATTGGACATGATTTGGAAAGGCACACACCTGTCTATATAAGGTCCCACAGTTGAAAGTGCATGTCAGAGCAAAAACAAAGCCATGAGGTCAAAGGAATTGTTCGTAGAGCTCCGAGACAGGATTGTGTCGATGTGCAGATCTGGGGAAGGGTACCAAACGATTTCTGCAGCATTGAAGGTCCCCAAAACACAGTGGCCTCCATCATTCGTAAAATGGAAGAAGTTTGGAACCACCAAGACTCTTCCTAGAGCTGGCTACCCGGCCAAACTGAGCAATCGGGGGAGAAGGGTCAGGGTCAGTGAAGGTGAGCAAGAACCCGACGGTCACTCTGACAGAGCTCAGGAGTTCCTCTGTGGAGATGGGAGAACTTTCCAGAAGGACAACCATCTTTGCAGTACTCCACCATTCAGGGCTTTATGGTAGAGTGGCCAGACGGAAGCCACTCCTCAGTAAAAGGCACATGACAGCCTTCTTATAGTTTGCCAAAAGGCACCTAAAGGACTCGCAGACCATGAGAAAGAGGATTATCTGGCCTAATGAAACCAAGATTGAACTGTTTGGCCTGAATGCCAAGCATCACGTCTGGAGGAAACCTGACACCATCCCTACGGTGAAGCATGGTGGTGGCAGCATCCTGCTGTGGGGATGTTTTTAGCAGGATGGACTGGGAGATGAACGGAGCAAAGTACAGAGAGATCGTTGATGAAAACC
This sequence comes from Salvelinus alpinus, assembly GCF_045679555.1. Lineage (NCBI taxonomy): Eukaryota > Metazoa > Chordata > Actinopteri > Salmoniformes > Salmonidae > Salvelinus > Salvelinus alpinus. Next base: position 6,894,931 of record NC_092115.1, on the reverse strand, counting down.
TGCTCCAGAGTGCTCAGGACCTCAGACTGGGGCAAAGGTTCACCTTCCAACAGCACAACGATCCTAAGCACACAGCCAAGACAACACAGGAGTGGCTTCGGGACAATTCTCTGAATGTCCTTGAGTGGCCCAACCAGACTTGAACCCAATCAATATCTCTGGAGAGACCTGAAAATAGCTCTGCAGCAACACTCCCCATCCAGCCTGACAGAGCTTGTGAGCATCTGCAGAGAAGAATGGGAGAAACTCCCCAAATACAGGTGTGCCAAGCTTGTAGCATCATACCCTAGAAGACTCGATGGTGTAATCGCTGCCGAAGGTGCTTCAATAAAGTACTGATTAAAAGGTCTAAAAACGTATGTAAATATGATATTTCAGTACTTGTAGTCTTTAGTTTTTTTGTATTGTTGTTTTCTGGTTTTCTTTGTCTTCCTCTTATTTGTCTTTTGTTCACTTTGTTGGTTGTTGGGGGTCGGGTGGGTAATGGAATTATTTCATTTTTCGTGTGTGGGGAAGGGGGGGGGGGGTTCTCAGATGTTTGAGGGGCAACTCTTGTGGAACTGTGGTGGGGGTCTTGGAGGGCTGGTGGCCTGGCAGTTGGAAGCTTGGGCCGGTGGCTGATGAGAAAAACTGAGTTTTTGGGACATAAAGAGGGACTTTATTGAACAAAATGAACATTTACTGTGTAACTGGGAGTCTTGTGAGTGCAACCATATGAAAATCATCAAAGGTAAGTGATTAATTTCATCGCAATTTCTGACTTTAGTGACTCCTCTACTTGGCTGGTAAATGTTTGTACTTTTTACACGGGGCGCTGTCCTCAGATAATCGCATGGTTTGCTTTCGCCGTAAAGCCTTTTTGAAATCTGACAAAGCGGCTGGATTAACAAGAAGTTCATCTTTAAGCCAATGTAAAACACTTGTATATTTTATGATTGCTTAATATGTGTATTTCTGTATTTTGAATTTGGCGCTCTGCAATTTTACCGGATGTTGGCCAGGTGGGACGCTAGCATCCCACATACCCTAGAGGGGTTTTAAACAGCTTGGAAAATTCCAGAAATTATGTCATGGCTTAAAAATCTTTTGATAGGCTAATTGGCATCATTTAAGTCAATTGGAGGCGTACCTGTGGATGTGTTTCAAGGCCTACGTTCAAGCTCAGTGCCTCTTTGCTTGACATCATGAGAAAATCAAAAGAAATCAGCCAAGACCTCAGAAAAAAGATTGTAGACCTCCACAAGCCTGGTTCATCCTTGGGAGCAATCCAAATGCCTGAAGGTACCACGTTCATCTGTACAAACAATAGTACGCAAGTACAAACACCATGGGACAATGAAGCCATTATACCGCTCAGGAAGGAGACGCGTTCTGTGAAAAGTGCAAATCAATCCCACAACAACAGCAAAGGACCATGTGAAGATGCTGGAGGAAACAGGTGAAAAAGTATCTATATCCACAGTAAAACGAGTCCTATATCGACATAGCCTGAAAGGTCGCTCAGCAAGGAAGAAGCCACTGCTCCAAAACCGCCATAGAAAAGCCAGACTATGGTTTGCAACTGCACATGGGGACAAAGATCATACTTTTTGGAGAAATATCCTCCGGTCTGATGAAACAAAAAAATAGAACTATTTGGCCATAATGACCATCATTATGTTTAGAGGAAAAAGGGGGAGGCTTGCAAGCTGAAAAACACCATCCCAACCGTGAAGCATGGGGGTGGCAGCATAATGTTGTGGGAGTGCTTTGCTGCAGGAGGGACTGGTGCACTTCACAAAATAGATGGTGGTTATCTTTGACACACTATCTCCCTGACTTTAGTAGTTTGAGTTACGAATATATATTTTTTTCTCCTAAAAAATGTTAAAAACAAATGCTTGAATTATATATAGATATATTGATATATATTTTTTTACTAAAACACCCATTGCGATCCCCAAGTTGAGAATCGCTGCTGTAACACAGAACAGAATACAATAGATTATATATTGGGTGGTCGTGTTAAGGTGGATGTAGAAAGGGAGGGAAGAAATCACATCTAATATTTGTACGCAGCTACCCCGTCAGAGCAGTCTGGAAGTGGTCAGAAAGTGTGTTGACTTTATAAACGGGGAAGTGGGAGGGTTTTGGCTGGAAGTTCTGAATGTGTGTGCTAAGCAGTCTTATGGTTGTCACCTGAAGGCCTATATATCCCCAACCCATTCCCCATTTCTCAGTTTGATCTCAATTTGAACCGGCCTATACAATTCTTTGACATTCACTACATGACCAAAAGTATGTGGACAACTTCTCATCGAACATCTAATTCCAAAAATCATGAGCATTAATATGGAATCCCTATAAGAGCCTCCACTCTTTTGGGAAGTTTTTCCACTATGTGCTAGAACATTGCTGCAGGCACTTCCATTCAACCACAAGAGCATTAGTGAGGTCTGGCACTGATGTTGGGCGATTAGGCCTGGCTCGCAGTAGGTGTTCCAATTCATCCCAAAGGTGTTCGATGAGGTTGAGGTCAGGGCTCTGTGCAGGCCAGTCAAGGTCTTCCACACCGATCTCGAACCATTTCGGTATGGACCTCACTCTGTGCACAGGGGCATTGTCATAATGTAATAATATATATTTTCTAAATTAAACTAGGCAAGTCAGTTAAGAACAAATTCTTATTTACAATGACAGCCTATCAGGGAACAGTGGGTTAATTTCCTTGTTCAGGGGAACAACGACAGATTTATTCGATCCAGCAATCTTTTGGTTACTGGCTCAACCCTCTAACCACTAGGCTACCTGCCGCTCCAATAATCCTCAAGTTGGAAAAGAGTGTCTGCTAAACGACCAACATGTAAATGCAAAAATGTACTTTCCTATTCAGTCACTGTTAGACACTAATAATTGTATTACTAGTCAGTGTAACGAAAGTGATTAGTCAGTCAGTAGCTTTTATTTCCTCTAAATGGAGTGTGATGTTAAATCTAGCCAAAACGCCAGAGCCAGACAGAAGCCTAGTCTATGTGTGTTTCACATATCTGGGAGCTAGTCTGACAAAACCACAGAGCAGCGTAGTGTGTTATCGTGGGTTGTGTGTGTGTGTGTGTGTTTCAAGTTTTATTGTCACGTGCAGAAGTACATTGAAATGCCTTTCTTGCAAGCCCTCTCCCAACAATGCGGTAATCAGTGTGTGTGTGTGTGTGTGTGTGTGTGTGTGTGTGTGTGTGTGTGTGTGTGTGTGTGTGTGTGTGTGTGTGTGTGTGTGTGTGTGTGTGTGTGTGTGTGTGTGTGTGTGTGTGTGTGTGTGTGTGTGTGTGTGTGTGTGTGTGTGTGTGTGTGTGTGTGAAAAGAGAAACTGGGTTCAGCCGACGTAGCAGAGAAACTGGATTCAGCCGACATAGCAGAGAAACTGGATTCAGCCGACATAGCAGAGAAACTGGATTCAGCCGACATAGCAGAGAAACTGGATTCAGCCGACATAGCAGAGAAACTGGATTCAGCCGACATAGCAGAGAAACTGGATTCAGCCGACATAGCAGAGAAACTGGATTCAGCCGACGTAGCAGAGAAACTGGATTCAGCCGACATAGCAGAGAAACTGGATTCAGCCGACATAGCAGAGAAACTGGATTCAGCCGACATAGCAGAGAAACTGGATTCAGCTGACGTAGCAGAGAAACTGGATTCAGCCGACGTAGCAGAGAAACTGGATTCAGCCGACGTAACAGAGAAACTGGATTCAGCCGACATAGCAGAGAAACTGGATTCAGCCGACGTAGCAGAGAAACTGGATTCAGCCGACATAGCAGAGAAACTGGATTCAGCCGACATAGCAGAGAAACTGGATTCAGCTGACATAGCAGCGAAACTGGATTCAGCCGACATAGCAGAGAAACTGGATTCAGCCGACGTAGCAGAGAAACTGGATTCAGCCGACATGGCAGAGAAACTGGATTCAGCCGACGTAGCAGAGAAACTGGATTCAGCCGACGTAGCAGAGAAACTGGATTCAGCCGACGTAGCATAGAAACTGGATTCAGCCGACATAGCAGACAAACTGGATTCAGCCGACATAGCAGGGAAACTGGATTCAGCCGACGTAGCAGAGAAACTGGATTCAGCCGACGTAGCAGAGAAACTGGATTCAGCCGACGTAGCAGAGAAACTGGATTCAGCCGACGTAGCAGAGAAACTGGATTCAGCCGACGTAGCAGAGAAACTGGATTCAGCCGACATAGCAGAGAAACTGGATTCAGCCGACGTAGCAGAGAAACTGGATTCAGCTGACATAGCAGAGAAACTGGATTCAGCTGACATAGCAGAGAAACTGGGGCAGTTATTACGTGTACAGTAGTAAGTGTTTTCTCAAATGTTGTCATTACTAAGACCCTCCTCAGGTTGAAATAGGACAACTCTGGATAGTAATAAGGTCAAATCATAAAATCTAAATACTAGCATTTGTCTTAACGGTGTATTCCATTTCATGATGATGAACTCTGGTCATCCCCAAAGCCAAATCTTCCTTTGGCCGCCTTTCCTCCCAGTTCTCTGCTGCCAATGACTGGAACGAATTGCAAAAATCACTGAAGCTGGAGTCTTATATCGCCCTCTCTAACTTTAAGAATCAGCTGTCAGAGCAGCTTACCGATCACTGTACCTGTACACAGCCAATCTGTAAATAGCACACCCAACTACCTCATCCCCATATTATTACTTACCCTCTTGCTCTTTTGCACCCCAGTATCTCTAATTGCACATCATCATCTGCACATCTATCACTCCAGTGTTAACGCTACATTGTAATTACTTCGCCTGTATGGCATATTTATTGCCTTACCTCCCTACTCTTCTACATTTGCACACACTATACATAGATTTTTTTATTGTGTTATTGACTGTACGTTTGTTTATTCCATGTGTAACTCTGTGTTGTTGTTTTTGTCGCACTGCTTTGCTTTATCTTGTCCAGGTCACAGTTGTAAATGAGAACTTGTTCTCAACTGGCCTACCTGGTTAAATAAAGGTGAAATAAATAAATAAATAAAATAAAATGAAAACTCAATTCATCCCCTGTTGTATGTAATGTTCCCAGTGGTTGTCTACTGATTTCTATTGTATATTCTAGTCTGCGTGTGCTCTTTTCACTTACTGCCGGTGTATATGGGATTTTCTGTATGTTATATTTTCTATGTGGTGTGCAGTACTGGCTTCCTGGTAAACATGTATATAAACATCTATTCCAGGGCTGACTGATAGTGTTAGGGACCACAGAGTTACTGTGTGGCTGCCACGGCTTCCACTAGGAGAACCTTTCGCATGACACGCTATGAGTCACTCCCACCTCACTGGAAACAGAAATAGAATTACTAGAATGGGGCCTCACTCCACTGGACACAGAAATATAATGACTAGAAAGAGGCACACCCCATTGGACACAGAAATATAATGACTAGAATGGGAACACTCCACTGGACACAGAAATATAATGACTAGAATGGGGACACTCCACTGGACACAGAAATATAATGTCTAGAATGGGGACACTCCACTGGACACAGAAATATAATGACTAGAATGGGAACACTCCACTGGACACAGAAATATAATGACTAGAATGGAAACACTCCACTGGACACAGAAATATAATGACTAGAATGGGGACACTCCACTGGACACAGAAATATAATGACTAGAATGGGAACACTCCACTGGACACAGAAATATAATGACTAGAATGGGGACACTCCACTGGACACAGAAATATAATGACTAGAATGGGAACACTCCATTGGACACAGAAATATAATGACTAGAATGGGTACACTCCACTGGACACAGAAATACAATGACTAGAAAGAGGCACAACCCATTGGACACAGAAATATAATTACTAGAATGGGAACACTCCACTGGACACAGAAATATAATGACTAGAATGGGAACACTCCACTGGACACAGAAATATAATGACTAGAATGGGAACACTCCACTGGACACAGAAATATAATGACTAGAATGGGGACACTCCACTGGACACAGAAATATAATGACTAGAATGGGAACACTCCACTGGACACAGAAATATAATGACTAGAATGGGAACACTCCACTGGACACAGAAATATAATGACTAGAATGGGTACACTCCACTGGACACAGAAATATAATGACTAGAATGGGAACACTCCACTGGACACAGAAATATAATGACTAGAATGGGGACACTCCACTGGACACAGAAATATAATGACTAGAATGGGTACACTCCACTGGACACAGAAATAGAATGACTAGAATGGACATTCCTATTCCAGCCAACCTTCCAACCCCTAAACCCCTATGCACTTGTGAAGATCTGAGAGGATATGATTAGGTATAAGCAAAACTGTGAAAATTTCCACAAAGCTCTATCAGAGGGCAGGGTAGAGCTACTACCATGCTTACACCTATCAAATCCTCTAAGACCCACAACAAGTGCATAGTGCGTAGGGCTTAGGGGTTGATTTGGCATCGGGCTAACTTTCCATGGTGGGCGGCCATATTGATTATAACCACGTGTAGCCCTAGTTTCCAAATCAACCCCTTAAGCCTCTCCTCCCTAGGCACTCCCGTAGACCCGAAGGGATTGGATAGGTGTACGCAATATGACAAAAATTCCACCCAGCCTATCAGAAAGACAAGGTCAAGCAAGTGCTGTATTGTTTATACCTATCCAGTCCCTTCAGATCAACTGGAGTGCCTAAGGAAGGAGGGGATTCAGCATACCATTTACATTGCAGTGGTCTGAGAGGCTCTTTTGTGTTCTACTTATTTTAATGATATGACGCTGCCTATGAGTCAGGTCCCCTGGATCTTTAGAGCATTGTGACACTGGTATCAACCACCATCGGTGTTCTTGGCATCAGATAGTCTGAAAAAAAAAAAAACTGACATTTTGATGGAATCTAGAACTCAATCACAGATGCTAAGAAATTCTTAGATTGAGACTGTTAGACTGTTAGACCGTTAGATTGTTAGACTGTTAGACCGTTAGATTGTTAGACCGCTAGACCGTTAGACCGTTAGACCGCTAGACCGCTAGACCGCTAGACCGCTAGACCGTTAGATTGTGGATGTCCTTATGAAAATGTTTTAATGTAGAGATCAAATCAAATTTCAACGTTGATTGTCGGTGGCTTTACTAAAGCACAAAACTTACCACTCCTAAAAGGGGAGCAAACCGATATCAGATATCTCAAAGTTATATCAATAAGATTATACCCTTTCTGCACTAACCAAGTTTTTACATATTTCTCAATCTAACTTCTGACTTCCTGAACAGCAATAACTTCGATGTTATTTTTCTTTCCTATGAAATGTAAAGGAAAGAACATTGCTACCTGCCTGGATGATGGTGAGTGGAAAGCTGCTGGCTTTGGAAACAATGACATTCCTTTAGAAGAAATGATTCCACATGTGGGAATGCGTTCCACTTGTTAAATGATTCCAGACATTGGTTTCTTTGGTCTAGCCTATCCTACCGTTTTCACACACACACATATGCCCGGACGCAGGCAAAGCTCACACACACACACACACACACACACACACACACACACACACACACACACACACACACACACACACACACACACACACACACACACACACACACACACACACACACACACACACACACACACACACACACACACACTTACTTGTGCGCGCCCACACACACAGACAATCACATACACTTCATAGGCAAGCATCCATAGGGTATTTGTAGCATCACATGTCTGTCAGAGGGTTGATATCAGGACAAGACATGTTCTAATATCTAATGGGTTAGATATTACAACAGGCCAAACCCTTAGTCTATTTTGGACATGTTTATATTGGGTTAGATATTAGAACAGGCCAAACCTATAGTCTATTCTGGACATGTTTATATTGGGTTAGATATTACAACAGGCCAAACCTATAGTCTATTCTGGACATGTTTATAATGGGTTAGATATTACAACAGGCCAAACCCTTAGTCTATTCTGGACATGTTTATAATGGGTTAGATATTACAACAGGCCAAACCCTTAGTCTATTCTGGACATGTTTATATTGGGTTAGATATTACAACAGGCCAAACCCTTAGTCTATTCTGGACATGTTTATATTGGGTTAGATATTATTAGTCTAGTACAGTGAGTGTCAGGTTGTTTTCCACGTGTCACCCTATAGAGAACCCTAATCTCTATATAGTGCACTGTGTTTCAACAGGGCTCTGGGAGTGGACTGCCCTTTGGGACACAGCCTGAGAGTCAGGTCTGTGTTTTAACAGGGCTCTGGGAGTGGAGTGCCCTTTTGGAGACAGCCTGAGAGAGAGGTCTAGGCAGGTCTAGTCAGGTCTAGTCAGGTCTAGTTTTTAACAGGGCTCTGGGAGTGGAGTGCCCTTTTGGACACAGCCTGAGAGTCAGGTCTATGTTTTAACAGGGCTCTGGTAGTGGAGTGCCCTTTTGGAGACAGCCTGAGAGAGAGAGGTCTAGGCAGGTCTAGTCAGGTCTAGTCAGGTCTAGTCAGGTCTAGTCAGGTCTAGTTTTTAACAGGGCTCTGGGAGTGGAGTGCCCTTTGGGACACAGCCTGAGAGTCAGGTCTAGTCAGGTCTAGTCAGGACTAGTTTTTAACAGGGCTCTGCGAGTGGAGTGCCCTTTGGGCCACAGCCTGAGAGTCAGGTCTAGTCAGGTCTAGTTTTTAACAGGGCTCTGGGAGTGGAGTGCACTTTGGGACACAGCCTGAGAGTCAGGTCTAGTTTGTCAGATCTACAAAGAAAGGAGGTGAAGTTATTTATGTTCATATAGATCAGAAGGACACACCTCTGGTGATTTGTATAGACCACGGTATGTATTCATACAATAAGACAGGGTCATATCTAATTCCTACAGTATGTACTCTGAATGGCTAGTGTCTAGTCTTTCAGGCATTGGGTGCACCCAAATAGAACCCTATTCCCTGGGTTGTCACGCCTGCTCCCGCTCTCCCTCCCTGGCGCTCGAGGGCGCTCGAGGAATGCCCAGCACTACGCACTCCTGCCACCGTCGTTACGCACACCTGTTTTCCTCGTCACGCGCATCAGCGATTCATTGAACTCACCTGGACTCATTCACCTGCTCTCATTACCTCCCCTACATCCGTCTGTTTCCTGAGGTTGTTCCTCACTTCTGCATTGTTGTCGTCATGTCGTTTTGTTTCCCCCCCCCATGTTCTGACGCTGGTCCTGTTCCGTCACTTCCACGTACCTGCTTCTCATCTCCACATTCGGTTCTTACCTATATAGTGCACTACTTTTGACCAGGGTCAATAGGGCTCTGGTCCAAAGTAGTGCACTACATAGGGAATAGGTTACCAATAGGTACGCATACTTTGAGATCTTCAACATTGAGATAGCACAGTGGAAAACAATGACTTGACTTATACTAATGGAAAACTCATGTGTTGTCTCCCACATCTTTCATCTGACTTTTAAAATGAAGGCTGGTGACTTGTCAGAGCGCTCTGTAGAAGGATGGCTACTGTAATTTAATGGCAATCCAACAGAGCGGGTGGAAACTATCTTCAAGCAGTGGTGGGAAAAAGTACCCAATTGTCATACTTGTAAAGATACCTTTAATAGAATATGACTCAAGGAAAAGTGAAAGTCACCCAGTAATATACTACTTCAGTAAAAGTCCAAAAGTCTAAACCACTATTTTGGAAACCAGCCCATCAATCTCTATGGGGTATGACTAAAATGGTATGTATCCTGGAACCAGGATACAGTAAGACTATTCCCGGACAACAACAAAAATCCAATCTAGATCCTAGATCTTCCTACTCTGAGAGGTTTTATACATACGGCACCAATACTTCAAAAGCACATTCCATTAGACTCTAGTTCCAGGTCCAGGAAACTGGTCCAGAAATATTCAGAAACGTCTTGTTAGTTGTTACCATTTAGCTATTCATTATTTTGTAGAGATAAACAACTCTAAAATATCACCCATCCTAATATTTCTCACAGATCTATGGTTTTACGGCATATAATTATATTGTACTGGAAGAAATACTGATTCCTTCAGTGAAAGTAGAACAAAACAAACCATTCATATTGTAAACTCCCCAAAATGGAACCCTGCACTTAGAAAAACAGAGATCCGAAAGGGTCCTTGGGCTGCTGACTTTCGAGTTATTGCTAGTTACAATTGAATCAATAAATCATTTCTTATTGTTAAAAAAAAAGCTACTTCCAAACTTTCCATAAAATTTGATATCTTGACTTTAGTGTCAACTGCCTCCACTCAAATACAAATAAATCTGTATACAAATTGTTGTTGAAATGCTGGGGGACGTCACTGTACCTCAAAACAAAAGAGACTAAAAGAGGCAGCCCAAATGCAAACCATATTGCCGTTGTTTCTAGATAGCGTCTGTACACTCACAGCGAAGAGCAAAGAAACAGTTCTGTCCGGGGGTTTGGAAAAACACACGAAGTAGATTATGGGTATAATCATATCACCCTCAAAACGGAGGACAATGGGACTGAGTCCAAAATTGCACCCTATTCCCTATGTAGTGCACTACTTTAGACCAGAGCTCTATCGGTCCTGGTCAAAAGTAGTGCACTTTATAGGGCATACACTCAAAAAAGGGGCTATCTAGAACCTAAAAGGGTTCTCGGCTGTCCCCATAGGATAACCGTTTGAATAACTAACCCTATAGCTAACCCTAGCTTCTAACACCATAACTAACCCTAGCTTCTAACCCCATAACTAACCCTAGCTTCTAACCCCATAACTAACCCTAGCTTCTAACACCATAGCTAACCCTAGCTTCTAACACCATAACAAACCCTAGCTTCTAACCTCATAACTAACCCTAGCTTCTAACCCCATAACTAACCCTAGCTTCTAACCCCATAACAAACCCTAGCTTCTAACCTCATAACTAACCCTAGCTTCTAACCCCATAACTAACCCTAGCTTCTAACCCCATAACTAACCCTAGCTTCTAACCCCATAACTAACCCTAGCTTCTAACACCATAGCTAACCCTAGCTCCTAACTCTAACCCTATAGCTAACCCTAGCTCATAACCCTAACCCTATAATTAACCCTAGCGCCTAACCCTATAACTAACCCTAGCTTCTAACACCATAACTAACCCTAGCTCCTAACTCTAACCCTATAGCTAACCCTAGCTCATAACCCTAACCCTATAACTAACCCTAGCTCCTAACTCTAACCCTATAGCTAACCCTAGCTCATAACCCTAACCCTATAACTAACCCTAGCTCCTAACTCTAACCCTATAACTAACCCTAGCTCCTAACACTAACCCTATAGCTAACCCTAGCTCATAACCCTAACCCTATAACTAACCCTAGCTCCTAACTCTAACCCTATAACTAATCCCTAGCTCCTAACCCTAACCCTATAACTAACCCTAACCCCAATAACAACCCTAGCTCCTAACCCTAACCCTATAATGAACTCCAACTCCTAACCCTACAACTAACCCTAGCTCCTAACCCTAACCCTATAACGTCGTATGGCTGCATGGGCAGTATTTAGTAGCTTGGATGAAAGGTGCCCAGAGGTGCCCATAGTAAACTGCCTGCTCCTCAGTCCCAGTTGCTAATATATGCCTATTGTTAGTAGTATTGGATTGAAAACACTCTGAAGTTTCTAAAACTGTTTGAATGATGTCTGTGAGTATAACAGAACTTATATGGCAGGCAAAAACCTGTGAAAAAATCCAAACAGGAAGTGGGAAATCTGAGGTTGGTCGATTTTCAACCAAGCCCCTATTGAATACACAGTGGGATATGGATGAGTTTGCACTTCCTACGGCTTCCACTAGATGTCAACAGTCTGTAGAACCTTGTCTGATGCCTCTACTGTGAAGTGGGGCCGAAGGAGACAGGAATTAGTCAAGTCTATCATGACCTGACCATGCTCTGACCATGCGCGTTCACATGAGAGGGAGCTCTGTTCCATCGCACATCTGAAGTCAATGTAATTCTCCGGTTGGAACGTTACTGAAGATTTATGTTAAAAACATCATAAAGATTTATTCAATACATCGTTTGACATGTTTCTACTGACTGTTACGTAACTTTTTGACATTTTGTCTGCTTTTAGTGAACGCACTTCCTGACTTTGGATTTGTTTACCAAACACGCTAACAAAAATAGCTATTTGGACATAAAAGATGGACATTACCGAACAAAACAAACATTTCTTGTGGAAGTGGGAGTCCTGGGAGTGCATTCCGATGAAGATCAGCAAAGGCAAGTGAAGATTTATAATGCTTTTTATGAGTTTTGTTGACTGCACAATTTGGGGGGGTAACTGTATGGCTTCCTTTTGTGGCTGAACGCTGTTCTCAGATTATTGAATATTGTGCTTTTGCCGTAAAGCTTTTTGAAATCTGACACAGCGGTTGCATTAAGAATAAGTGTATCTTTAATTCTATGTAAAACATGTATCTTTCATCAAAGTTTATGATGAGTATTTATGTTATTTGACGTGGCTCTCTGCAATTTCTCCCGATATTTTGGAGGCATTTCTGAACATGGCGCCAATGTAAACTGAGGTTTTTGGATATAAATATGAACTTTATCGAACAAAACATATATGTATTCTGTAACAAGAAGTCTTATGAGTGTCATCTGATGAAGATCATCAAAGGTTAGTGATTAATTGTATCTCTTTTTGCTTTTTGTGACTCCTGTCTTTGACTGGAAAAATAACTGTGTTTGTCTGTGATTTTACAGTGACCAAACATAATCGTTTGTGGTGCTTTCGCTGTAAAGCCTATTTGAAATCGGACACTTTGGTGGGATTAACAACAAGATTACCTTTAAAATGGTATAAGATACATGTATGTTTGAGGAATTTTAATTATGAGATTTCTGTTGTTTGTATTTGGCCCCCTGCAATTTCACTGGCTGTTGTCATATCATCCCGTTAACGGGATTGCAGCCATAAGAAACTAACCCTAACCCTAATACTAACCCTAACTCCTAACCCTTCACGTAATTCTAACCCTAACACTAATTCTAACCTTAACCCTAAACCCCCTAAAATTAGCATTTGACCTCGTGGGGACTGACAAAAAGTCACCAGTTGGTAAAATTTTTGTCGGTTTACTATTATTGTGGGGACTTCTGGTCCCCACAAGAATAGTTAAACACATCCACACACATACATACACACACACCCACACTCAGAAACCACTGTCACACTCTCCAATGCTCCTGCCAGGTGTCCTGCTCTCCGTTTCGCTCTTGTTAGCTGGCTAGTTGGGGTTGATGGTGTAACAAGGGTAACTGTGGTAGCAGTGGTAGCTGTGGTAGCAGGGGTAGCAGGGGTAGCTGTGGTAGCAGGGGTAGCAGTGGTAGCAGGGGTAGCAGTGGTAGCAGGGGTAGCTGTGGTAGCAGCGGTAGCAGCGGTAGCACTGGTAGCACTGGTAGCACTGGTAGCACTGGTAGCATTGGTAGCACTGGTAGCAGTGGTAGCAGTGGTAGCTGTAGTAGCAGTGGTAGCTGTGGTAGAAGGGGTAGCTCTGGTAGCAGTGGTAACTGTGGATGCAGGGGTAGCTGTGGTAGCTGTGGTAACTGTGGTAGCAGTGGTAGCACTGGTAGCACTGGTAGCACTGGTAGCACTGGTAGCAGTGGTAGCAGTGGTAGCAGTGGTAGCTGTAGTAGCAGTGGTAGCTGTGGTAGAAGGGGTAGCTCTGGTAGCAGTGGTAGCTGTGGTAGCAGGGGTAGCTGTGGTAGCTCTGGTAACTGTGGTAGCTGTGGTAGCAGGGGTAGCTGTGGTAGCAGGGGTAGCAGGGGTAGCTGTGGTAGCAGTGGTAGCTGTGGTAGCAGTGGTAGTAGTGCTAGCTGTGGTATCTGTGGTAGCTGGGGTAGCAGTGGTAGCAGTGGTAGCAGTAATAGTTGTGGTAGCAATAAGTGCATCAATTACATGATCCCCACAGTGACCGTACGTACCGTACGTACATACCCAAACCAAAAGCCATGGATTACAGGCAACACCTATGTGAGAATGTTATTCATTGACTACAGCTCATCGTTCAACACTATAGTGCCCTCAAAGCTCATCACTAAGCTAAGGACCCTGGGACTAAACACCTCCCTCTGCAACTGGATCCTGGACTTCCTGACGGGCCACCCCCAGGTTATAGGGTACGTAACAACACATCTGCCACACTGATCCTCAACACAGGGGCCCCTCAGGGGTGCGTGCTCAGTCCCCTCGTTTACTCCATGTTCACCCTGGACTGCATGGTCAGGCAACACTCCAACACCATCATTAAGTTTGCCGACGACACAACAGTGGTAGGCCTGATCATCGACAAAGAAGAGACAGCCTATAGGAAGGAAGTCAGAGACCTGGCAGTGTGGTGCCAGGATAACAACCTCTCCCTTAATGTGATCAAGACAAGGGAGATGATTGTGGACTACTGGAAAAATAGGATCGAGCACGCCCCCATTCTTATCGATGGGGCTGTAGTGCAGCAGGTTGAGAGCTTCAAGTTCCTTGTTGTCCACATCACCAACAAACTAGAATGGTCCATACACACAAAGACACTGAAGAGGGCACGACAAAACATATTCTCCCTCAGGAGACTGAAAAGATTTGGCATGGATCCTCAGATCCTCAAAAAGTTCTACAACTGCACCATCGAGAGCATCCTGACTGGTTGCATCACTGCCTGGTACGGCAACTGCTCGACATCTGACCGCAAGGCACTACAGAGGGCCAAGCTTCCTGCCATCCACGACCTCTTTACCAGACGGTGTCAGAGGAAGGCCATAAAAATTGTCAAAGACTCCAGCCACCCAAGTCATAGACTGTTCTCTCTGCTACCGCACGGCAAGCGGTACCGGAGCGCCAAGTCTAGGTCCAAAAGGCTTCTTAACAGCTTCTACCGCCAAGCCATAAGACTCCTAATCAAATGGCTACCCAAATTATAAGCATTGATTTAATTACTCAATACTTCTCACTTCTAGCATAACAAAACAGAAACAGAATGAATAAAATATATTCTATTTTATTTTAGAAGATGTATCAACTGTTCATGACTTCTCTCTAACTTGTTTTGTTAGAGAGAAGCTGTCTGTTTTTCTCCCCCTCCTTCATTCGTGGTTGTCGTTCAACATCACGTCAGGAGAGCCTGTGAAAGTCAACAAGTCATGAACACGTTTTTCTGAAAAAGCACTGTCTTCCTAATTGAGAACTTTGACATATTGGCATAATATGACGGGCAACAGCATCACCCACATAACCTCCATAATGTTTAAAGATTTTTTTTCAGTCAAGATTGTTGCCATGATGTGCAGGAGTGGTTATTGACAAGATGGAGTACTAATCATAAATACATAGAAAACTTTGTTACTGTCACGCCCTGACCTTAGTTTCTTGTTTATGTCTCTATTTTGGTTTGGTCAGGGTGCGAGTTGGGGTGGGCATTCTATGTTTTGTTCTATGTTTTGTTCTATGTGTTTGGCCTGGTATGGTTCCCAATCAGAGGCAGCTGTCAATTGTTGTCTCTGATTGAGAACCATACTTAGGTCGCCTGTTCCCGCCTGTGTTGTGGGTAGTTGTTTTCTGTTTAGTGTTGCTGCACCTTTCAGGACTGTTTCGTTTCATTCACTCTCTTTGTTGTTCTTGATTACTTCAGTGTTCAGTTTATTTATATTAATAAAGATGGACACTTACCACGCTGCGTATTGGTCCGATCTTGACTACTCCTCATCCGACGAAGACGAAGATCGTGACAGTTGAAGAGAAGTGTTCATCAGGCAAGTGCAAATGATTGGATGTGGAAGGTAGTCAAATGATTGGATGAATAATGATAGACGTCAGTCATCACAGAGAATAATTTTATTTCAAACGTAGTCCAGATCAGTTAAACATTTGCAAAATAATGATATACAACCCCAACACAACACTCACTGTTCTTGTTACAAAATGCATGACCATTGTTATAGTTTAACGATGCCACTTGAATGTCGGCATGTCGGTAGGTAGTAGTAGTTTCACACTGAAAAGCTCCTGAGCCACCCACCATTCTGCAGCAACGGAGAGAAGTGGAACTCACATTAATCAGGGCAGGAACACGTGGTTCATATGCCCTAGAATATACGATTCTATACTATTCTACTGTATCTTAGTCCGTTCCGCTCTGACATCGCTCGTCTATATGTGTCACGATCCTCTTCCTGGAAATGACTGGACCGAAGCGCAGCGTGCATTTTATTTTATTATTGTAAATGTCGCCAACAAAACAAGAACCGAAGAAACAACCGAGAAGCTTAACAGGGCTACAGTGCCACTAATAAAGATAACTAGCCACAAATGCGAAAGGAAAAAAGGCTGCCTAAGTATGATTCCCAATCAGAGACAACGATAGACAGCTGCCTCTGATTGAGAACCACACCCGGCCAAACACAAAGAAATAGAAAACATAGAAAGAAAGAAACTAGAATGCCCACCCTAGTCACACCCTGGCCTAACCAAAATAGAGAAATAAAAGCCTCTCTATGATCAGGGCGTGACAATATGTATGTAGGGTTAAATCATTCCTATTTAGATTTGTGTGTATTGGGTATATGTTGTGTAATTTGTTAGATATTACTTGTTAGATATTACTGCACTGTCGGAACTAGAAGCACAAGCATTTCGCTACACCTGCAATAAAATCTGCGAATCCCGTGTATGTGATACCATGTGACCAAAAAAATTTGATTTGATTTGATTTGAGATGTTTTGCATGTTTGCATGTTTTGTTTCTTTATTTATCAAATATATTTTTATTATCCCCTTTTTTTGCATCAGCAGTTGATTTACAGATACCCAGCCTAAAACCCCAAAGTGCAAGCAAGCAATGCAGATCAGTAGGGGTCTGGGACAGGGACGCCTAGTGAAATCAGGCCAGAGGTCGACAGCTGCAGTTGGACCAGGAGCACGGGATCAGCAGCACAACCAGGGGCTCAAGTCGTCCGGGAGGAGAGAGAGAGAGAGAGAGAGAGAGAGAGAGAGAGAGAGAGAGAGAGATGTGTCCTCCTGCCACAGCCTGAGGGACAGCCAGTGAAAAATGCAAAGTAATGTTGATAATATTTCCCATTTAGCTTAGTTTTGTTTTGTCTTTCGTACCAGGTCATGTGTCTTCTCAGTCATGTTGACACTGGTCTACTACTGTTGCTTTAATGTATTGTTGTTCTGATTAATATTGTTGTTGTAGCTGTTATTAATGGTAATCCCATGTCCACTACTACTATTATTATTGCTGTTAGTCCCACCATTTATTTATATATAAATATATATATATTTTGTGTATATATATACATATATATTTTATTTAAATTTTTCGATATGTATACTTTGACAATGTAAGTAATAATAACTTGCCATGTCAATAAAGTCAATTGAATTGAATTGAATTGAGAGAGAGAGAGAGAGAGAGAGAGAGAGAGAGGGATTAGTGGGAGCATGCCTACAAACACACAGTGCACCAGATAAGAAAAGCTGACCCTAGGCCCCGGCACATAAACTATTGCAGCATAATTACTGGGGATTAAGACAGAGGGGCTGGGAGACACTGGCACTGTTCAACGGACAGGGCCTACCAGGAAGGAGTTTACACAAGCACTCCGAGGCACAGTCGCTGATCTTGTATGGAAAGAATCTATACTATATGATGCAATAAACATTCTTAAATGAGTTTAGCTGACAATGATGATGATTTCTAGCTCCTAGCCAACTTGGCAGTCATTTTATTATTTCTTTCATTATTTCGGTCAGAACTTTTTTTTGTATTATTACATACAGCTGACAATAACTTTGGGATATTAGATCGGCGGTCACTCGCAAGAAATTCAAGCAGAAACTCAACTTTTGTTTGAACTTTCCCAGGTGGCTACAGGTAGCTTAGTGATTAGAGCGTTGTGCCGGTAACTGAACGGTTGCTAGATTGAATCCCCCGAGCTGACAAGGTAAAAATCTGTCGTTCTGGCCCTGAACAAGGCAGTTAACCCACTGTTCCTAGACCGTCATTGTAAATAAGAATTTGTTCTTAACTGACTTACCTAGTTAAAAAAAAATACACCAAAATGCTAATGTGGGCACAATCAGAATGTGGACAGGATCAGAACAAAAAATCCATGTTAGATACAGGTCTTAACAGGGCTTCTAAATTGATGTTGAACTCATCACTGTATGGGATATAAGTTTACTTTAAACTGAATTCTGAGTTAGTTGGACTCATGGCTGTTAAGTTCAGAAGAAGTGGGGCCCTAGTCAGACTCAGGTGGCGTGCATACCGTCCACAGCTTCTGAGTATATTACTCGCTAACGTTCAGTCCCTGGACAAAACGTAGTCGAGCTCAGGGCGAGGATCGCCTTCCAAAGAGGCACCAGGGACTGTAACATACTCTCATTTACAGAATCATGGCTCTCTCCAGATTAATTTTCCCTGTAAATTTAGCCAGCGGTGTTCTCCATCCATCTCCATCCATCTCGCAGACAGGAAGAAAGAACTCTCTGGGAAAAAGAGAGGCGGTGGGGTTTGTTTCATGAATAACAACTCATGTTGTGATTGTGACTCAAGTCTTTTCCTATCTGGAATACCTTGCCATCAAATGCCGACAGCAATTGTCACTGCTGTGTAAATTCCCTCCCTAGCCGACACTGTGACACTGAACTATGTGCAAACTGGAAACCGCATATCCTGAGGCCACATTTATTGTAGCTGAAGACTTTAATAAAGGAAATGTTAGGAAAACGCTACCAAAATTCTATCAAGATATCTCCTGTGCTACACGCACATCAAGAACTCATTGCTACTGTCCTTTCTGGGATGGCTACAAGACCCTCCCCCACCCTCCCTTCGGCAAATCAGATCATGTCTCCATTCTGCTCCCCCCCACCCATAGGCAGAAACTTAATCAGGAACACCTGTGGTAAGGGCTGTTCAACGTTGGTCTGACCAATCGAAATCTATGCTTAAAGAAATCGACACAAATGCTGACTCTGTGACTGGGTTCATCAGCAAGTGCACAGAGGATGTTGTTCCCACTGTGATGATTAGAACTTATCCAAACCAAAAACAGTGGATAGATGGCCAAACTGAAAGCGCAAACAACTGCATTTAACCATGGCAAGGTGACTTTTTGAACGGTAGTGTATATTCCAAACTCTGACATTGCTAGTTGTGATATTACTTAATTTCTTCATTTTAACTTTTTGCATTATGTGCGTATTGTTTTATATTGCTAGGTATTAATGTACTATTGGAGCTAGAAACACAAGCATTTCGCTGCACCTGCGATAACATCTCAAATCTGCATACGAAACCAATAAACTTTGATTTGATTTTGATTTGACTTAGAAATGTCTGTTGTCAATTGTCCTTTTCAGTAGAGTGGCCATTTTGTAGAGTGTCATACCATGATCTCTCAATACAGTCACATCAATCTACTGTGGTCCTCCTCGGGAGGAACCGAGGTCTCGTCTGAACCAGTATAGATGTTGATCCAGTGGTTAACAGTAAAGTTTCCAAAATAAATGTCATGTCAAAGAACACTGGGAAACATACACTAAGTTAACCTGACTTTGATTTTGATAAGCCTTTGATTTTAAAGTGGAATATTGGAATACCATTCGACTGTTTGTCAGGCAGCTAGCTACTTTCCAACTGTTTAACAGCTGAGCGTTGGACAAAACAAATCACATTTTATTTGTTACATACGCCGAATACAACAGGTGTCGACTTTACCGTGAAAATATTTACTGACAAGCCCTTAAAGAACAATGCTGAATCTTTTCTCAAAGTAGGAAAATATTTGTATAAAGTAATAAACAAAGTTTCACATTAAAGTAACAGGCTATATACAGGGGGTACCGGTTAGTAATGAGGCTATATACAGGGGGTACCGGTTAGTAATGAGGCTATATACAGGGGGTACCGGTACAGAGTCAATGTGGAGGCTATATACAGGGGGTACCTGTACAGAGTTAATGTGGAGGCTATATACATGGGGTACCAGTACAGAGTCAATGTGGAGTCTATATACAGGGGGGTACCGGTACAGAGTCAATGTGGAAGCTATATACAGGGGGTACCAGTACAGAGTCAATGTGGAGGCTATATACAGGGGGTACCAGTACAGAGTCAATGTGGAGGCTATATACAGGGGGTACCAGTACAGAGTCAATGTGGAGGCTATATACAGGGGGTACCGGTACAGAGTCAATGTGCGGGGGTACAGGTTAGTCGAGATAAATTGAGGTAATATGTACATGTACATTTAAAGTGTCGATGCATAGATAATAAACAGCGAGTAGCAGCAGCGTAAAAAAGGAGGTCAATGTAAATAGTTCTGGGTGGCCATTTGATTAACTGTTTAGCAGTCTAATGGCTTGTGGGTGGAAGCTGTTAAGATACCTCTTGGACCTAGA
The DNA here is from genome assembly GCF_045679555.1 of Salvelinus alpinus. NCBI lineage: Eukaryota > Metazoa > Chordata > Actinopteri > Salmoniformes > Salmonidae > Salvelinus > Salvelinus alpinus. Next base: position 6,874,463 of record NC_092115.1, on the reverse strand, counting down.
TACCTCTTGGACCTAGATACCTCTTGGACCTAGATACCTCTTGGACCTAGATACCTCTTGGACCTAGATACCTCTTGGACCTAGAGTTGGCGTTCTGGTACAGCGTTGCCGTACGGTAGCAGAGAGAACAGTCTATGACCTGGGTGGCTGGAGTCTTTAATGATTTTTAGATCCTTCCTCTGACACCGCCTGGTATAGAGGTCCTGGATGGCAGGAACCTTGGCCCAAGTGATGAACACTACCCTCTGTAGCGTCTTGCGGTCGGATGCCAAGCGGTTGCCATAACAAGCGGTGAAGCAACCAGTGAGGATGCTCTTGATGGTGCAGCTGTAGAACTTTTTAAGGATCTGAGGACCCATGACCAAATGTTTTCATGTTTTCATGACTGCCTTGGTGTGTTTGAACCATGATAGTTTGTTAGTTGGACGCCAAGGAACTTGAGGCTCTTGACCCGCTCCTCTACAGCCCCGCTCGGACAATGACACAGTAGAAGGAGACTATTAGCCAGGCTGGGCTGTCTTTGAGGATCATGGTATCTGATGCGTGTTCTAGAGTATCACAGACAATCCACATAGAAAGCACTAAACTCTATACTCTCTTCAAGCCACATAGAAAGCACTAAACTCTATACTCTCTTCAAGCCACATAGAAAGCACTAAACTCTACACTCTCTTCAAGCAACACAGAAACCATTACACCCTATTCAATACACATAGAATCCCTTACACTCTCTTCAAGCTCAATAGAAACCCTTACACTCTCTTCAATACACATAGAATCCCTTACTCTCTCTTCAAGCTCAATAGAAACCCTTACACTCTCTTCAAGCTCAATAGAAACCATTACACTGTCCTACTGTATAGATGTTTCAGCAGAAGCCTAAGCGATGACTTGACAACACGTCCAAGTGAGAGCAGAAGCAGGTCACACATCCCCCTTTCTTTCAGGTCTTATTAAGCAGCTGGTAGAACACACACACACACACACACACTGGGTAGCTGGTAGCCTACCGCTAACAGTCAAACGTAATGAACATGCCCAGACACACACACATTCCTCCCGGTAGATTTGTGGTCTGCAATGTCTAGTATGTATCCCCCCCCCCCCCAACCACACACACACACACACACACACACACACACACACACACACACACACACACACACACACACACACACACACACACACACACACACACACACACACACACACACACACACACACACACACACACACACACACACACACACACACACACAAACTGTTGTTTAAGTGGATAATTTAGCGCAGCAACACAGTGTGTTTGAGGTAACGTCTGCTGATGGGAAGTGAAGGGAAGTGAAGGGGGTAATACGTATCAGAGGCTAGGAGCCTGGTAACAACCACATTTTATTACCATATGACGTTTATTAGGCTTTCATTCACTAGATGTTGTCCTCAAGAAGCACTAAGACGAGGGAGAAATATAAAACTATCAGCTCCCTCTTCCACTGATTTGTATGAGCAACAATTAAGTAATGCTCTCTCTGAGTACCAGCTAAGTAATGCTCTCTCTGAGTACCAGCTAAGTAATGCTCTCTCTGAGTACCAGCTAAGTAATGCTCTCTCTGAGTACCAGCTAAGTAATGCTCTCTCTGAGCACCAGCTAAGTAATGCTCTCTCTGAGCACCAGCTAAGTAATACTCTCTCTGAGCACCAGCTAAGTAATGCTCTCTCTGAGCACCAGCTAAGTAATGCTCTCTCTGAGCACCAGCTAAGTAATGCTCTCTCTGAGCACCAGCTAAGTAATGCTCTCTCTGAGCACCAGCTAAGTAATGCTCTCTCTGAGCACCAGCTAAGTAATGCTCTCTCTGAGCACCAGCTAAGTAATGCTCTCTCTGAGCACCAGCTAAGTAATGCTCTCTCTGAGCACCAGCTAAGTAATGCTCTCTCTGAGCACCAGCTAAGTAATGCTCTCTCTGAGCACCAGCTAAGTAATGCTCTCTCTGAGCACCAGCTAAGTAATGCTCTCTCTGAGTACCAGCTAAGTAATGCTCTCTCTGAGTACCAGCTAAGTAATGCTCTCTCTGAGTACCAGCTAAGTAATGCTCTCTCTGAGTACCAGCTAAGTAATGCTCTCTCTGAGCACCAGCTAAGTAATGCTCTCTCTGAGCACCAGCTAAGTAATGCTCTCTCTGAGCACCAGCTAAGTAATGCTCTCTCTGAGCACCAGCTAAGTAATGCTCTCTCTGAGTACCAGCTAAGTAATGCTCTCTCTGAGTACCAGCTAAGTAATGCTCTCTCTGAGTACCAGCTAAGTAATGCTCTCTCTGAGTACCAGCTAAGTAATGCTCTCTCTGAGTACCAGCTAAGTAATGCTCTCTCTGAGCACCAGCTAAGTAATGCTCTCTCTGAGTACCAGCTAAGTAATGCTCTCTCTGAGTACCAGCTAAGTAATGCTCTCTCTGAGTACCAGCTAAGTAATGCTCTCTCTGAGTACCAGCTAAGTAATGCTCTCTCTGAGTACCAGCTAAGTAATGCTCTCTCTGAGTACCAGCTAAGTAATGCTCTCTCTGAGTACCAGCTAAGTAATGCTCTCTCTGAGCACCAGCTAAGTAATGCTCTCTCTGAGCACCAGCTAAGTAATGCTCTCTCTGAGCACCAGCTAAGTAATGCTCTCTCTGAGTACCAGCTAAGTAATGCTCTCTCTGAGCACCAGCTAAGTAATGCTCTCTCTGAGTACCAGCTAAGTAATGCTCTCTCTGAGCACCAGCTAAGTAATGCTCTCTCTGAGCACCAGCTAAGTAATGCTCTCTCTGAGTACCAGCTAAGTAATGCTCTCTCTGAGCACCAGCTAAGTAATGCTCTCTCTGAGCACCAGCTAAGTAATGCTCTCTCTGAGTACCAGCTAAGTAATGCTCTCTCTGAGCACCAGCTAAGTAATGCTCTCTCTGAGTACCAGCTAAGTAATGCTCTCTCTGAGTACCAGCTAAGTAATGCTCTCTCTGAGTACCAGCTAAGTAATGCTCTCTCTGAGTACCAGCTAAGTAATGCTCTCTCTGAGTACCAGCTAAGTAATGCTCTCTCTGAGCACCAGCTAAGTAATGCTCTCTCTGAGCACCAGCTAAGTAATACTCTCTCTGAGCACCAGCTAAGTAATGCTCTCTCTGAGCACCAGCTAAGTAATGCTCTCTCTGAGCACCAGCTAAGTAATGCTCTCTCTGAGCACCAGCTAAGTAATGCTCTCTCTGAGCACCAGCTAAGTAATGCTCTCTCTGAGCACCAGCTAAGTAATGCTCTCTCTGAGCACCAGCTAAGTAATGCTCTCTCTGAGCACCAGCTAAGTAATGCTCTCTCTGAGCACCAGCTAAGTAATGCTCTCTCTGAGCACCAGCTAAGTAATGCTCTCTCTGAGCACCAGCTAAGTAATGCTCTCTCTGAGCACCAGCTAAGTAATGCTCTCTCTGAGTACCAGCTAAGTAATGCTCTCTCTGAGTACCAGCTAAGTAATGCTCTCTCTGAGTACCAGCTAAGTAATGCTCTCTCTGAGTACCAGCTAAGTAATGCTCTCTCTGAGTACCAGCTAAGTAATGCTCTCTCTGAGCACCAGCTAAGTAATGCTCTCTCTGAGTACCAGCTAAGTAATGCTCTCTCTGAGTACCAGCTAAGTAATGCTCTCTCTGAGTACCAGCTAAGTAATGCTCTCTCTGAGTACCAGCTAAGTAATGCTCTCTCTGAGTACCAGCTAAGTAATGCTCTCTCTGAGTACCAGCTAAGTAATGCTCTCTCTGAGTACCAGCTAAGTAATGCTCTCTCTGAGCACCAGCTAAGTAATGCTCTCTCTGAGCACCAGCTAAGTAATGCTCTCTCTGAGCACCAGCTAAGTAATGCTCTCTCTGAGTACCAGCTAAGTAATGCTCTCTCTGAGCACCAGCTAAGTAATGCTCTCTCTGAGTACCAGCTAAGTAATGCTCTCTCTGAGCACCAGCTAAGTAATGCTCTCTCTGAGCACCAGCTAAGTAATGCTCTCTCTGAGTACCAGCTAAGTAATGCTCTCTCTGAGCACCAGCTAAGTAATGCTCTCTCTGAGCACCAGCTAAGTAATGCTCTCTCTGAGTACCAGCTAAGTAATGCTCTCTCTGAGCACCAGCTAAGTAATGCTCTCTCTGAGTACCAGCTAAGTAATGCTCTCTCTGAGTACCAGCTAAGTAATGCTCTCTCTGAGTACCAGCTAAGTAATGCTCTCTCTGAGTACCAGCTAAGTAATGCTCTCTCTGAGTACCAGCTAAGTAATGCTCTCTCTGAGTACTAGCTAAGTAATGCTCTCTCTGAGCACCAGCTAAGTAATGCTCTCTCTGAGCACCAGCTAAGTAATGCTCTCTCTGAGCACCAGCTAAGTAATGCTCTCTCTGAGCACCAGCTAAGTAATGCTCTCTCTGAGTACCAGCTAAGTAATGCTCTCTCTGAGTACCAGCTAAGTAATGCTCTCTCTGAGTACCAGCTAAGTAATGCTCTCTCTGAGTACCAGCTAAGTAATGCTCTCTCTGAGTACCAGCTAAGTAATGCTCTCTCTGAGCACCAGCTAAGTAATGCTCTCTCTGAGTACCAGCTAAGTAATGCTCTCTCTGAGTACCAGCTAAGTAATGCTCTCTCTGAGTACCAGCTAAGTAATGCTCTCTCTGAGTACCAGCTAAGTAATGCTCTCTCTGAGTACCAGCTAAGTAATGCTCTCTCTGAGTACCAGCTAAGTAATGCTCTCTCTGAGTACCAGCTAAGTAATGCTCTCTCTGAGCACCAGCTAAGTAATGCTCTCTCTGAGCACCAGCTAAGTAATGCTCTCTCTGAGCACCAGCTAAGTAATGCTCTCTCTGAGTACCAGCTAAGTAATGCTCTCTCTGAGCACCAGCTAAGTAATGCTCTCTCTGAGTACCAGCTAAGTAATGCTCTCTCTGAGCACCAGCTAAGTAATGCTCTCTCTGAGCACCAGCTAAGTAATGCTCTCTCTGAGCACCAGCTAAGTAATGCTCTCTCTGAGCACCAGCTAAGTAATGCTCTCTCTGAGTACCAGCTAAGTAATGCTCTCTCTGAGCACCAGCTAAGTAATGCTCTCTCTGAGCACCAGCTAAGTAATGCTCTCTCTGAGCACCAGCTAAGTAATGCTCTCTCTGAGGACCAGCTAAGTAATGCTCTCTCTGAGCACCAGCTAAGTAATGCTCTCTCTGAGCACCAGCTAAGTAATGCTCTCTCTGAGTACCAGCTAAGTAATGCTCTCTCTGAGCACCAGCTAAGTAATGCACAATCTGAGCACCAGCTAAGTAATGCTCTCTCTGAGTACCAGCTAAGTAATGCTCTCTCTGAGCACCAGCTAAGTAATGCTCTCTCTGAGCACCAGCTAAGTAATGCTCTCTCTGAGCACCAGCTAAGTAATGCTCTCTCTGAGCACCAGCTAAGTAATGCTCTCTCTGAGCACCAGCTAAGTAATGCTCTCTCTGAGCACCAGCTAAGTAATGCTCTCTCTGAGCACCAGCTAAGTAATGCTCTCTCTGAGCACCAGCTAAGTAATGCTCTCTCTGAGCACCAGCTAAGTAATGCTCTCTCTGAGCACCAGCTAAGTAATGCTCTCTCTGAGCACCAGCTAAGTAATGCTCTCTCTGAGCACCAGCTAAGTAATGCTCTCTCTGAGCACCAGCTAAGTAATGCTCTCTCTGAGCACCAGCTAAGTAATGCTCTCTCTGAGTACCAGCTAAGTAATGCTCTCTCTGAGTACCAGCTAAGTAATGCTCTCTCTGAGTACCAGCTAAGTAATGCTCTCTCTGAGTACCAGCTAAGTAATGCTCTCTCTGAGTACCAGCTAAGTAATGCTCTCTCTGAGTACCAGCTAAGTAATGCTCTCTCTGAGTACCAGCTAAGTAATGCTCTCTCTGAGTACCAGCTAAGTAATGCTCTCTCTGAGTACCAGCTAAGTAATGCTCTCTCTGAGCACCAGCTAAGTAATGCTCTCTCTGAGTACCAGCTAAGTAATGCTCTCTCTGAGTACCAGCTAAGTAATGCTCTCTCTGAGTACCAGCTAAGTAATGCTCTCTCTGAGTACCAGCTAAGTAATGCTCTCTCTGAGTACCAGCTAAGTAATGCTCTCTCTGAGTACCAGCTAAGTAATGCTCTCTCTGAGTACCAGCTAAGTAATGCTCTCTCTGAGCACCAGCTAAGTAATGCTCTCTCTGAGCACCAGCTAAGTAATGCTCTCTCTGAGCACCAGCTAAGTAATGCTCTCTCTGAGTACTAGCTAAGTAATGCTCTCTCTGAGCACCAGCTAAGTAATGCTCTCTCTGAGCTGAGCACCAGCTAAGTAATGCTCTCTCTGAGCACCAGCTAAGTAATGCTCTCTCTGAGCACCAGCTAAGTAATGCTCTCTGCTGAGCTCTGAGACCAGCTAAGTAATGCTCTCTCTGAGCACCAGCTAAGTAATGCCTCTCTGAGCACCAGCTAAGTAATGCCTCTGAGCACCAGCTAAGTAATGCTCTCTCTGAGCACCAGCTAAGTAATGCTCTCTCTGAGCACCAGCTAAGTAATGCTCTCTCTGAGCACCAGCTAAGTAATGCTCTCTCTGAGCACCTCTCTGAGCACCAGCTAAGTAATGCTCTCTCTGAGGACCAGCTAAGTAATGCTCTCTCTGAGCACCAGCTAAGTAATGCTCTCTCTGAGCACCAGCTAAGTAATGCTCTCTCTGAGTACCAGCTAAGTAATGCTCTCTCTGAGCACCAGCTAAGTAATGCACAATCTGAGCACCAGCTAAGTAATGCTCTCTCTGAGCACCAGCTAAGTAATGCTCTCTCTGAGCACCAGCTAAGTAATGCTCTCTCTGAGCACCAGCTAAGTAATGCTCTCTCTGAGCACCAGCTAAGTAATGCTCTCTCTGAGCACCAGCTAAGTAATGCTCTCTCTGAGCACCAGCTAAGTAATGCTCTCTCTGAGCACCAGCTAAGTAATGCTCTCTCTGAGCACCAGCTAAGTAATGCTCTCTCTGAGCACCAGCTAAGTAATGCTCTCTCTGAGCACCAGCTAAGTAATGCTCTCTCTGAGCACCAGCTAAGTAATGCTCTCTCTGAGCACCAGCTAAGTAATGCTCTCTCTGAGCACCAGCTAAGTAATGCTCTCTCTGAGCACCAGCTAAGTAATGCTCTCTCTGAGTACCAGCTAAGTAACGCTCTCTCTGAGTACCAGCTAAGTAACGCTCTCTCTGAGCACCAGCTAAGTAACGCTCTCTCTGAGTACCAGCTAAGTAATGCTCTCTCTGAGCACCAGCTAAGTAATGCTCTCTCTGAGCACCAGCTAAGTAATGCTCTCTCTGAGCACCAGCTAAGTAATGCTCTCTCTGAGTACCAGCTAAGTAATGCTCTCTCTGAGTACCAGCTAAGTAATGCTCTCTCTGAGCACCAGCTAAGTAATGCTCTCTCTGAGCACCAGCTAAGTAATGCACAATCTGAGCACCAGCTAAGTAATGCTCTCTCTGAGTACCAGCTAAGTAATGCTCTCTCTGAGCACCAGCTAAGTAATGCTCTCTCTGAGCACCAGCTAAGTAACGCTCTCTCTGAGCACCAGCTAAGTAACGCTCTCTCTGAGTACCAGCTAAGTAATGCTCTCTCTGAGCACCAGCTAAGTAATGCTCTCTCTGAGCACCAGCTAAGTAATGCACAATCTGAGCACCAGCTAAGTAATGCACAATCTGAGCACCAGCTAAGTAATGCTCTCTCTGAGCACCAGCTAAGTAATGCACAATCTGAGCACCAGCTAAGTAATGCTCTATCTGAGCACCAGCTAAGTAATGCACAATCTGGGCACCAGCTAAGTAATGCTCTATCTGAGCACCAGCTAAGTAATGCACAATCTGAGCACCAGCTAAGTAATGCTCTCTCTGAGCACCAGCTAAGTAATGCACAATCTGAGCACCAGCTAAGTAATGCACAATCTGAGCACCAGCTAAGTAATGCTCTCTCTGAGCACCAGCTAAGTAATGCACAATCTGAGCACCAGCTAAGTAATGCACAATCTGAGCACCAGCTAAGTAATGCTCTCTCTGAGTACCAGCTAAGTAATGCTCTCTCTGAGCACCAGCTAAGTAATGCACAATCTGAGCACCAGCTAAGTAATGCACAATCTGAGCACCAGCTAAGTAATGCACAATCTGAGCACCAGCTAAGTAATGCACAATCTGAGCACCAGCTAAGTAATGCACAATCTGAGCACCAGCTAAGTAATGCACAATCTGAGCACCAGCTAAGTAATGCACAATCTGAGCACCAGCTAAGTAATGCACAATCTGAGCACCAGCTAAGTAATGCTCTATCTGAGCACCAGCTAAGTAATGCACAATCTGAGCACCAGCTAAGTAATGCTCTCTCTGAGCACCAGCTAAGTAATGCACAATCTGAGCACCAGCTAAGTAATACACAATCTGAGCACCAGCTAAGTAATGCTCTCTCTGAGTACCAGCTAAGTAATGCTCTCTCTGAGCACCAGCTAAGTAATGCACAATCTGAGCACCAGCTAAGTAATGCACAATCTGAGCACCAGCTAAGTAATGCACAATCTGAGCACCAGCTAAGTAATGCACAATCTGAGCACCAGCTAAGTAATGCACAATCTGAGCACCAGCTAAGTAATGCACAATCTGAGCACCAGCTAAGTAATGCACAATCTGAGCACCAGCTAAGTAATGCACAATCTGAGCACCAGCTAAGTAATGCTCTATCTGAGCACCAGCTAAGTAATGCACAATCTGAGCACCAGCTAAGTAATGCTCTCTCTGAGCACCAGCTAAGTAATGCACAATCTGAGCACCAGCTAAGTAATGCACAATCTGAGCACCAGCTAAGTAATGCTCTCTCTGAGTACCAGCTAAGTAATGCTCTCTCTGAGCACCAGCTAAGTAATGCACAATCTGAGCACCAGCTAAGTAATGCACAATCTGAGCACCAGCTAAGTAATGCACAATCTGAGCACCAGCTAAGTAATGCTCTCTGAGCACCAGCTAAGTATTGCTCTCTGAGCACCAGCTAAGTAATGCACAATCTGAGCACCAGCTAAGTATTGCTCTCTGAGCACCAGCTAAGTAATGCTCTCTGAGCACCAGCTAAGTATTGCTCTCTGAGCACCAGCTAAGTAATGCACAATCTGAGCACCAGCTAAGTAATGCTCTCTGAGCACCAGCTAAGTAATGCTCTCTCTGAGCACCAGCTAAGTAACGCTCTCTCTGAGCACCAGCTAAGTAACGCTCTCTCTGAGTACCAGCTAAATAATGCTCTCTGAGCACCAGCTACGTATTGCTCTCTGAGCACCAGCTAAGTAATGCTCTCTGAGCACCAGCTAAGTAATGCTCTCTGAGCACCAGCTAAGTAATGCTCTCTGAGCACCAGCTAAGTAGTGCTCTCTGAGCACCAGCTAAGTAATGCTCTCTGAGCACCAGCTAAGTAATGCTCTCTGAGCACCAGCTAAGTAATGCTCTCTGAGCACCAGCTAAGTAATGCTCTTACCTGTGAAAAAGTGTTTCAGTTGGCTTATTGCATCACATATTTTTTTATTTATTTTTATTTCACCTTTATTTTAGAAAGGAGTCCCATTGAGACCCTGCAAATAATCACGAGTGGCGTAGCGGTCTAAGGCACTGCATCTCAGTGCTACAGGCATCACCACAGACCCTGGTTCGATTCCAGGCTGTATCACAACCGGCTGTGATTGGGAGTCCCATAGGGCGGTGCAAAATTGGCACAGCGTCGTCCGGGTTTGGCTGGTGTAGGCCTTCATTGTAAATAAGAATTTGTTCTTAACTGAATTGCCTTTAGTTTAATAAAGGTTAAAAAATATATAAATACACACTTTATCAAATATTACACATTACAAAATTAAACACTATCATGAGAAACCATCACATTCCTCAGCAGAGACACCAATACATTCTAGCTGTAGGGAGAGACACCAGTACATCTAGCTGTAGGGAGAGACACCAGTACATTCTAGCTGTAGGGAGAGACACCAGTACATCTAGCTGTAGGGAGAGACACCAGTACATCTAGCTGTAGGGAGAGACACCAGTACATTCTTGCTGTAGGGAGAGACACCAGTACATTTAGCTGTAGGGAGAGACACCAGTACATTCTAGCTGTAGGGAGAGACACCAATACATCTAGCTGTAGGGAGAGACACCAGTACATTCTTGCTGTAGGGAGAGACACCAGTACATTTAGCTGTAGGGAGAGACACCAGTACATTCTAGCTGTAGGGAGAGACACCAATACATCTAGCTGTAGGGAGAGACACCAGTACATTCTAGCTGTAGGGAGGGACACCAGTACATTCTAGCTTTAGGGAGAGACACCAGTACCTCTAGCTGTAGGGAGAGACACCAGTACATCTAGCTGTAGGGAGAGACACCAGTACATTTAGCTGTAGGGAGAGACACCAGTACATTCTAGCTGTAGGGAGAGACACCAGTACATTTAGCTGTGGGGAGAGACACCAGTACATCTAGCTGTAGGGAGGGACAACAGTACATTCTAGCTGTAGGGAGAGACACCAGTACATTCTAGATGTAGGGAGAGACACCAGTACATTCTAGATGTAGGGAGAGACACCGGTACATCTAGCTGTAGGGAGAGACACCAGTACATTCTAGCTGTAGGGAAAGACACCAGTACATTTAGCTGTAGGGAGAGACACCAGTACATTTAGCTGTAGGGAGAGACACCAGTACATTTAGCTGTAGGGAGAGACACCAGTACATTTGGCTGTAGGGAGAGACACCAGTACATTTAGCTGTAGGGAGAGACACCAGTACATTTAGCTGTGGGGAGAGACACCAGTACATTCTAGCTGTAGGGAGAGACACCAGTACATTCTAGCTGTAGGGAAAGACACCAGTACATTTAGCTGTAGGGAGAGACACCAGTACATTTAGCTGTAGGGAGGTAACTCTGTAGATGTACATAACTGTGGAGACTTTACACAGGGAACTATAAAACAAACAATTTCATTTGAACAGTGTCTTTGGTGATTTATAGAAGAAGTACCAGCTAAGTAATGCTTCCAATCTGTGAAAAAGTGTTTCAGTTATCTTATTGCATCAAATGACTCTAGCCTGCTCCATCATTTCCAGATGAGGCGTCTCCTCCGTCTACGCAACACAAGGGAAATTTTTAGAACAACTTTTTCCCCCCTTGTGCTTCACAGTAACTCGGCATAGACCCTGAAAAAGAAAATATACACTGAGTATAGGAAAAGGAAAAACTCCTTAGAGGGAAGAAACCTCAAGAGGATCCTGGCTTGGAGAAAGAGAGAGAGTGGGGTGTGTGCAAATAACGGGTTTTTATTTATCTAAAAAACTTGAAAAGAGACTAATTGAAAGCCTTTTTAGCAGGAAAACCGAGCTGCAGGTGAACAATATCTCCTGGAAGTTTATGTTTTTAGCTGCTCGGGTTTAGCCCTGTTCAAGGAGGATACTTTTTATAGACTAATTATACAATGCCATCTTGGTACTGCTTGGCAAACAAAACACTTTGGTTGTAATCATATGCTTTCAACTATAGAGAGTAGTTCCAAAAACTCAAGTCGCCCTAAAAATGGTAGATTCTACAAGATTCCATAAGAAGTTATGGAATTTTCCGATCCTACCCTTCCATTCCTTCTGTTCTGTTCCGTCTGTACATTCTGCCTACTGTGCTGGAAACACATCGCGTCCAACCAAGAGAGAGAGTCAGATTTTTGAGGTTTGGTCGTAGAGGCCTGTGTGTGCCAACACAGGAGGGGTCCTCAAATTAAAGTAATTAAGTTGGGCTGCAGGCCCAGCTAGCAGCATGAGCAAGATCTCTGACATTTTCCTGCTGACCAGATTAGAGAGCAAACCTCGCTAGCCTTTCCGACCCTCTCTTGCCAAGCCAAGCTGTATCTTTACACGCTAGCCCCGGGTGGTGAGGGAGGAGGAGGAAGCAGAGGAGGAGGAGGAGGAGGAGGAGGAGGAGGAGGAAGCAGAGGAGGATGAGGAGGAGGAAGCAGAGGAGGAGGAGGAGGAGGAGGAAGCAGAGGGGGAGGGGGAGGAGGAGGAGAGGGTGTATGGAGAGGAGGAGAAAGAGGTTGAGACCAGGGGGTTGAAGAGAGGTGGAAGAGGGAGAAGGAGGGAGGGAGGGTAGAGGAGGGTTGTTACAGGAACATATTTTTTGCTGTAGTATCGCTGCGCTAGTAGGCAGCAGACAGCAAGTCTGAGGTCAATCTGGGCAACACTGGAATAAGACTGTCACCCTACACTACAGATCCAACCCACTACAGAGCTTTTCATTTACAGTACACCAAACCTGTTGAAGGACAGGTGGAACATCTGAGTTTGTAAGGACTCATTGGGCTCTGGTCAAGTTACTCCACTACATAAGGAATAGGGTACCATTTGTGATGCAGCCTAGATATGCACGGCAAGACCCTTTGCTAATGTAAGGTAATTTGGTGAACCATGCTCATACGACGAGGAATGACCTATCTGACACTTGAAGGCTTGTGTAAACTCCCCGAGCTAACGCCTAGGCTTTAACCTTTGAACTCATAGGGCTAACAGAGTCCTGTGGTGCGCAGGAGACCATAGCTCAAAGCAAGTCGGCATGGCTGTGTATAGAGTGGGAGGGAGGTAGCCTAGACGTTAGAGGAAACAGACCTGAAACTGACTGGGGAAAATCTGGTGGGATTTTTGTACATTCCATGTTATCTACTGCCATTGTGCCCTTGAGCAAGGCACTTTAAGAATCAAATCAGGGGAAGTTGACACCACTATTTCAACATAATTTTATGTGTCCTAGAGAGGAAATGCACGTTTAGGTCACACCTCGAAGAATGATGAAGGCTACTTATACAGTTCAAGTCAGAAGTTTACATACACCTTAGCCAAATGCATTTAAACTCAGTTTTTCACAATTCCTGTCATTTAAATTCTAGTAAAAATTCCCTGTCTTAAGTCAGTTAGGATCACCACTTTATTTTAAGAATGTGAAATGTCAGAATAATAGAGGAGAGAATAATTTATTTCAGCTTTTATTTCTTTCATCACATTCCCAGTGGGTCCGAAGCTTACATACACTCAATTAGTATTTGGTAGCATTGCCTTAAACGTTTTGGGTAGCCTTCAACAAGCTTCCCACAATAAATTGGGTGAATTATGGCCCATTCCTCCTGACAGAGCTGGTGTAACTGAGTCAGGGTTGTAGATCTCCTTGCTCGCACAAGCTTTTTCAGTTCTGCCCACAAATTTTCTATGGGATTGAGGTCAGGGCTTTGTGATGGCTACTCCAATACCTTGACTTTGTTGTCCTTAAGCCATTTTGCCACAACTTTGGAAGTATGCTTGGGGTCATTGTCCAATTGGAAGACCCATTTGCAACCAAGCTTTAACTTCCTGACTGATGTTCTGAGATGTTGCTTCAATATATCCACATAATTTTCCGAGGCCTTGGCTGATTTCTTTTGATTTTCCCATTATGTCAAGAAAAGAGACACTGTGTTTGAAGGTAGGCCTTGAAATACATCCACAGGTACACCGCCAATTGACTCAATTGATGTCAATTAGCCTATCAGAAGCTTCTAATGCCATAACATAATTTTCTGGAATTTTCCAAACAGTTTAAAGTCATAGTCAACTTAGTGTATGTAAACTTCTGAACAACTGGAATTGTGATAGAGTGAACTATAAGTGAAATAATCTGTCTGTAAACAATTGTTCGAAAAATGACTTGTGTCATGCACAATGTAGAAGTCCTAACTTGCCAAACCTATAGTTTGTTAACAAGACATTTGTGGAGTGGTTGAGTTTTAATGACTCCAACCTAAGTGTATATAAACTTCCGACATCAACCGTGCATATTCACTAATGGGTGTGGGAATTTCCACATGGAGCTGATAAACATCAACAAATAAGGAAGTCACAGCTGTCAGTGTAGCTAGCTAGCATGCTAATCTTATAGCTAATCTTATCTGTTGTTGCTGAGGTTTCCTTAACTACACCATATAGCCAGTTGACTCTATGGTTGGTTCTGATTTGTGATAATAATTGATTTAGGGAAAACTTCGCCTCAGATGGAAACCACTGGCCTATCTTTGATTTCACCTCCTATTTTTATCTCAAGTTTAGTCATCTTCCATAAATTGCGGCCGCGAATCCGCCATAGAAATAGTTAGAAAAGACCTCCCGAGTGGCGCAGTGGTCTAAGGCACCGCATCACAGTGCTAGCTGTGCCACTAGAGATTCTGTGTTCGAGTCCAGGCTCTGTCGCAGCCGGCCACGACCGGGAGACCCATTGGGCGGCACACATTTGGCCCAGCGTCATCCGGGTTAGGGGAGGGTTTGGCCGGCAGGGATGTCCCTGTCCCATCACACACTAGCGACTCCTGTGGAGGGCTGGGCGCAGTGCACGCTGACACGGTTGCCAGGTGCACGCTTGTTTCTTTCGACACATTGGTTCAGGCTGGCTTCCGGGTTAAGTGGGCATTGTGTCAAGAAACAGTGCGGCTTGATTGGGTTGTGTCTCTCCCGAGGCCGTTGCAGCGATGAGACAAGACTGTAGCTACCAATTGGATACCACGAAATCGTGTGTAAAAAATATATATATATAAAAAAAAAAATAATAATAAATGAAATAGTTAGAAATAACAAGCCGAAGCTCCGGTGATAGGGATAAATATTGCAAGAAAGCTGATATGCGTTTTCCTACATTGTAACGGACACGGTGCAACCTTTGGTAGGTAGTCTGCTGGCAGGCTTCGGTGCGCTACAGCAAAGCCAAGTCAGCCCGATCTCATGGTTCTCACAGGGGAAGAAGTGAAAGTACTTTGCTCATGATAATGAACGCCTCAAATGATAATATAATGATAAGTTCCTTTAATTTTCAGGTGGTTTCTAGCTACAGTTACACCAATCAAAAGCAGTGGAGCGTGTAGAGAAGCTTTAGTGGTCAAAACCATTCATCTAGGGCCGACGGGGGGGAGCGGGTTTACAAAATGCTATCGTATCACGCAATTATACCATTTATAAAATGATCATACATATTTCTTATTTTTATACAGGCTAACTCAAAAATAAGTGAAAATTGACAAATTATCCAATGGATTATGATACTTCTTTGTAAAAACAGACGAGGTGCAAAAACATATGTTTTTCACCGCCCTATTTTAACGTTGCCCTTGGCTCAGGCTGACGAGGCTTTTTGGCTCATCATAGTTGCAAAGAGGAATAACTCTGCAGCTGTTTCTGATTTAAGAAAGCAATTGAAAATAATTTGTATGTCACATCATAGGAAAAGACAGTGCATTCAACTCGGATTTGCACGAAGTGGGCATATCGGGTTTTGTCACTTCAAGGCTAAATAAATCATACTTGGACTTAAAACGATGACTCGTTTGTGTTAAATCATTGCGCAACATCATGAGTAAACTCTGCCCATCTTCTTTTGGCGTTTGGGGTTTCTACTGGTTTGGGCGTTTAAGGACTAAACTGCACATTCAGATAGACAAGCACAATTCTTTAACAGTGATACTACAATGGAAAATTGGTCCAATCTAGACACAATGTAAACACAATACATTCACAGTGACAACATATATTCATCATCTTGAAAACTGTCTGAATGTACACCCTTATGTGATCCACATTCCCATTTAACAAATGAGGATGTACAAACTCATCTTTGTGTATGACTACACACATTCATCTACCCCTATTCCAAACTCTTCATCCTGACTTTAGAGTAAACATGTCTGTGAAGTGTGTGTTGTGTGATAACGTTCTGAACACTGACAAACTCCCCTAAATGTGGTTTGGATTTGTGTGACAATTATTACAATTAAACTGTCAAAAAAATGTCTCTCAACGTCACACTGTGGAGAACCAACTCAAGGGCAAGGGTTGCGTACCAAAAAGCAACCTATTCCCTATATAGTGCACTACTTTTGACCAGAGCCCTATGGCACCCTATTCTTATATAGTGTGGTGCACTACTTTTGACCAGAGCCCTATGGCACCCTATTCCCTATATAGTGCACTACTTTTGACCAGACCATATGGGCCCTTATGGACTCTGGTCAAAAGTAGTGCACTATATAGGGAATAGGGTTCCATTTGGTATGCAGACCAGAGCTCTATAGCTAACACCTGTGCTTTCATTCTCTGTTCCAATGCTCTTTTTTTTTGCAATAATTATCTTCCCTTTCTTCTCCACTTGCTTTCCAAAGTGTTTTACTCTTTTGAAAGAAATCTTTTAAAATCTGGAAAACATTTCATTTTGGCCGCTAAAGCTTTGATATCACAGTTTGATGGTCTTGTTGGGTATTTAACCGATTCTTTCTCGTGCATTCGGGAAATGCCTGGAATCGTTGTTGATGCTCTCCCCCTCCATTTAATTTACATTAGCAACCAAAAACCCTCCAGCTTTTAAATGTTTTATATATAGCTTCATCCCTTACAATCAGGTGATGATTACTAACACTGTCATGATTAAAGTAATAATTTAGACTGTTTTATAGTGTTGGCGAAAGAATAACTTTTTTTTAATCGAAATTACCCTATTTACATTGATTACATTCAAATGTAATTGACTTAATCCAATTATAAAGAGACCCCAATACCACTGCAGTGGAATGTTTAAATGATATGTGATGCGTGTTGTAGATAAAACTGTAATGTCTTGTAATGCATGCCGCTATTTCGCATCATTGTCTCTCCCTCTGTCCCTCCGTCGATCTCCGTATAACAATACGATATGAAGAATATTAGATAACTGATGCGACTCCTAATCAACGCTCCAACACCTTCTTGTAAACTAAGGACGTCTGGCCACTCTTGATTGACAGATGGTTGGGGGCGGGACCAGGAGTCAACTTTCCAGCATGGTGATTCGCTAAACGGAACATTTTCTATGTCAGTTTCCTGCTAGTCGCGGATCACAGGATCGTGCCGCCTCCCTCCCTCCAGACTGCGCGCGCGGCTCTCGGAGCAATCGAACTGTCTCCGGTACTTTTCTGAACGCCTGTACACCTTCAGTCTAAGGGCTGGGGATAAGGGAGAGAGGAGCAAGAGGCCCAGTTTGGCTCTAAAGAAGAAACTAGTTCTGTTTTTCACTTATGGCTTTGTTGTAGTAACAACAATTTACCAACAACACACCGTTATTTTTTGGGGGTGATATCTGGAAGGAAAAGAACCCACGTTTTGTTCTGAAAGGCGGCCGTTTTTTTTTCTCCAGAAGCTTTGTGGCGCTGAGTGAGAGACCATGGAGATGCAAATATGGTCCACAAGGTGGAAAACCAAAAGGTGGCTTTTGAATCCCACTCTAACCACCATCGTCACTCTCACTGTCCTTCTGCAAGCCGTCAATGTCCAATCAGGTAAGTATCTGTTATTGGCGGAACCGTTCACCTTGCAAACTTTCCCTGATGTTTCTTGGGGACATGCAGGGACATCCTTTCTCCTCAGGGTTGGTTTATCAATTGATTACATCTTTCAGTAGGGCCAGTGCCACAGTCACTGCGCTATTTCTGCTGAGGTTGACAGCAAACCCTCAAGAAACATTTAGATAACGAATGTCATGCCAGTGTCTAAAATGCATGACTTTAAGTGTCACCACATATTGAATCCATGATCAAATATAAGAATGTTTCAAATATGGCCAGTGCCACACTTTAAAAAAAATAATGTGTTTGTGTGTGCGTGTGTGTGTAAATCGCGATGTGAAATCCTCTCGGTAGCCTACGTTACAGCCAGTGATGCTACCGACATTCAGCGGTGAACACGCAGCGATACTCGTACAGGTGCGCTCGAACGATCCTCCAGATTATATCGCTCCGCTCTTTGCGTGATACCCCCAAAAATAGCGGCTCGTACGTGGCATTCTGTGGTGGCGGTATTACCCATCAAACTGTTCCCATGCCGCTCTCATGCGAATGTTTTGAATGGTTTAGCCAGACAAATAGGCTTTGTTTGTCCCCGTGGACCGCTTGTAATGTGGACACAGCTATCGAGAGAGGAATTCCATAGGTTTCAGGTCGCAATCTCACACCTCGGCTATAGAATCCTGTAGCTACTGCATAGCTTTTGATAGGTTAACGTCAGAGTATTGATACGGTTAACGTCAGAGTATTGATACGGTTAACGTCAGAGTATTGATACGGTTAACGTCACAGTATTGATACGGTTAACGTCAGACTATTGATACGGTTAACGTCAGAGTATTGATTCGACTATCTCACCTTCCCAAAGGAACCGCGTAATACGGACGGCTATGACTTTTACGCATGAGTGTGTAGAGTTTGGTAGACTGCACAGCAGCCGTAGGCGCTCGGTGGTTTAAAACTGAGACAGATGTGCTTTAACTTTCCACACATTAATTATTACCTGGAACTATATGCTCGTATCGAAATGTATCAATTGATTTCACCTATTTTATCTTGCCAATACGATTTTTTAATACATTTTAACGTCACTCTCTTCCAAACTATCTGTCAATGATATGCTGTACCCCCGTGACATCCTCGATGTCTATTTAGCAAACTGTATGTCTGCAATTCACTTAATTTTCCTAATTTTGGAGGCATTTTCCTATACGGTTTCAGGATTTTTCAAGTGATTCATAGACTCTTCACGCAAACGGTATGAGGCACTGTTGTTCCATGCGAGAATATGCTACAGCCTATTTTTTTTTTTTTTTATTTTTTTTTTTTTTACCTTTATTTTACTAGGCAAGTCAGTTAAGAACAAATTCTTATTTTCAATGACGGCCTAGGAACAGTGGGTTAACTGCCTGTTCAGGGGCAGAACGACAGATTTGTACCTTGTCAGCTCGGGGATTCGATCTTGCAACCTTTCGGTTACTAGTCCAACGCTCTAACCACTAGGCTACGCTGCCGCCCCAAGGTAGTAGGTAGTAGGTAGTACTGTATCCTATGGGGCGATGCTCTCTCTATTGTAGGAGTGAAATACATTTAGAGGCCAGTAGTAGAAAACACCGTTTCTCCGCTCTACCCTGGTTACCACTAAGTCCAATCACTCTCCACTCTGCCCTGGTTACCACCAAGCCTAATAAGTCTCCGCTCTACCCTGGTTACCACTAAGTCCAATCACTCTCCACTCTACCCTGGTTACCACTAAGCCTAATAAGTCTCCATTCTGCCCTGGTTACCACTAAGCCCAATAAGTCTCCATTCTACCCTGGTTACCACTAAGCACAATAACTCTCATTCTCTACCCTGGTTACCACTAAGCCCAATAAGTCTCCACTCTACCCTGGTTACCACTAAGCCCAATAAGTCTCCATTCTACCCTGGTTACCACTAAGCCCAATAAGTCTCCACTCTACCCTGGTTACCACTAAGCCCAATAAGTCTCCACTCTACCCTGGTTACCACTAAGCCCAATAAGTCTCCACTCTACCCTGGTTACCACTAAGCCCAATAAGTCTCCACTCTACCCTGGTTACCACCAAGCCCAATAAGTCTCCATTCTACCCTGGTTACCACTAAGCCCAATAAGTCTCCACTCTACCCTGGTTACCACTAAGCCCAATAAGTATACACTCTACCCTGGTTACCACCAAGCCCAATAAGTCTCCACTCTACCCTGGTTACCACTAAGCCCAATAAGTCTCCACTCTACCCTGGTTACCACTAAGCCCGATAAGTCTCCACTCTACCCTGGTTACCATTAAGCCCAATAAGTCTCCATTCTACCCTGGTCTCCACTAAGCCCAATAAGTCTCCACTCTACCCTGGTTACCACTAAGCCCAATAAGTCTCTACTCTACCCTGGTTACCACTAAGCCCAATAAGTCTCCACTCTACCCTGGTCTCCACTAAGCCCAATAAGTCTCCACTCTACCCTGGTCTCCACTAAGCCCAATAAGTCTCCACTCTACCCTGGTTACCACTAAGCCCAATAAATATCCACTCTACCCTGGTTACTACTAATCCCAATAAGTCTCCACTAATCCCAATAAGTCTTCCCTCTTCTCTGGTTACCACTAAGCCCAATAAGTCTCCACTCTACCCTGGTTACTTCTAAGCCCAATAAGTCTTCCCTCTACTCTGGTTACTACTAAGTCCAATAAGGGTTGTTGATGGAAAGAGTTCTCTCATCTGTGTCTACCCCCTCCTCATCCCCCTTTAAACTAGCCTACAGTATGTCTGGATCAGGATAATTGCTTATTTCCCTTGATTGTAGATATTATGACATGAATATTGGTTAGCCACTGCTGTTATATATGTGTTGATTCTGTTAAGTTGACTTTGATATTGTGAGCTAAGGCAGCAAGTCAATATCAATAGCCTGAAACATGCCTAAATGATTTTTGATGAGGAGTGGAACGTAATTCCAAGCACATCAAAGGTTGCCATGAATCTATGGGTTCATCGTTGTGTCTACAGGCATTTTATCTTACAATGTGTTTGCCTTTGCTGATTTCACCCCGACACATATTACCGTAGCCTGGGTTGATTTACATCATCTAATCATGATATGGATTGCCTACAGAACCAGTATCTTACATTTTACAGTCTAGCTGTAATTCTAAAGAGGTTTCCGTCCATGTAAGGTTCCGTCTTGGGTGACATGGGGTGCGTCTGTCTGTGATGTCAGCTGATATCTATGACATGGTGACCACAACTTCCTCTACCCAGGATGATATGCCTGCTGTCTGGACAGGTCCTGTGGTTGGAATGTCCTGTGCACCCAAACCCTCCCCCCAACCTCCACCTTCCTCTTCCCACCCTTCACCCTCCCTTTGAATACATTGTAGATAACTGACAATTAGATCATTAGGAGACATTATTCCAGATTGCCTGTTGAACTAGATACCCATCCATAATGAAATACCTCACTACCACACGGGCATGGCCCATCTATCCTCCTCATCCTCCTCCTTCTCATCCTCCTCCTCCTCCTCCTCCTCCTCCTCCTCCTCCTCCTCCTCCTCCTCCTCCTCCTCCTCCTCCTCCTTCTCCTCCTCCTCCTCCTCCTCCTCCTCCTCCTCCTCCTCCTCCTCCTCCTCCTCCTCCTCCTCCTCTTCCTCTTCCTCTTCCTCCTTCTCCTTCCCCTTCTCCTTCTCCTTCTCCTCCTCCTCCTCCTCCTCCTCCTTCTCCTCCTCCTCCTTTTCCTCCTCCTTTTCCTCCTCCTTTTCCTCCTCCTCCTCCTCCTCCTCCTTTTCCTCCTCCTTTTCCTCCTCCTCCTCCTCCTCCTCCTCCTCCTCCTCCTCCTCCTCCTCCTCCTCCTCCTCCTTCTCTTCCTCCTTCTCTTCCTCCTCCTCCTCCTCCTTCTCCTCCTCCTCATCCTCCTCCTTCTCATTCCCCTTCTCCTTCTTCTCCTCCTTCTCCTTCCCCTTCTCCTCCTCCTCCTCCTCCTCCTCCTTCTCCTTCTCCTTCCCCTTCTCCTTCTTCTCCTTCTCCTTCCCCTTCTCCTTCTCCTCCTCCTCCTCCTCCTCCTCCTCCTCCTCCTCCTCCTCCTTCTCCTCCTTCTCCTCCTTCTCCTCCTTCTCCTTCTCCTCATCCTCCTCCTTCTCCTTCTCCTTCTTCTCCTTCTCCTCCTCCTCCTCCTTCTCCTCCTTCTCCTCCTCCTCCTTCTCCTTCTCCTTCTTCTCCTTCTCCTCCTCCTCCTCCTCCTTCTCCTTCTCCTTCTTCTTCTTCTTCTTCTTCTTCTCCTCCTCCTCCTCCTCCTTCTCCTCCTCCTCCTCTGTGTGTGATGTTTAAACAGACCAAAATTACATAATGTGACTAGCAAAACCTTTACAGGCTTTCCAGGACACTGTAATTGTCACTTATGCTGCCAACTCTGTATAGATGGTGACAAGAAACAGCACAGAGAGAGATTATAGCCTACATCTCATGATGTTAGGTACACCAACCCAAAAGAGCCCCAAAAGCCACAGAGCCTTAAAGGCAATAGGAAGGAATTAAAAAGTGAATCACGAAAGGCAAGCAACATTTTAGCGTCACTCTTTGGGTAGGAAAACATAGTGGAAAGAGTCTGGAAAATAGATGCTTCCAGAATGTGATTCATTCATTTAGTTTCAACCTAAAGGGGATACTTTTCCTTTATGACTTTTATCCAAATAGCATTTTAACACTGAAAGTGTGAAAAGAACCAACCCAAGACAGAGTGAATGTTTATAGAGTTATAGTTTGAGAGCTGCTGTTGTAAAACTGCTTGTCTCAAATGTCTCTACCAGATGTGGTCATGTGTGTCTGCACACGTGCTCCGATTGGTTCCTTCGTTCGCTCAGCCTGGGGGAGAAATGTGCTCCTCAGCTCTCCCTCATCAGTGTCTCAGGCCTGTTAACATGACAGACAGTTGGCCTGCTTCCCAAACGGCACCCTAACCCCTACCACACAGTAGTGCACTACTTTTGACCTCGGACTGTAGGGCCCTATGATGAAGGGAATAGGCTGCTATTTGAGAATCAGCCAAGAAAGTATATCACAGGGCCCAGACAGTAGAGGACTGGTATGTATATCACAGGGCCCAGACAGTAGAAGACTGGTATGTATATCACAGGGCCATGACAGTAGAGGACTGGTATGTATATCACAGGGCCCAGACAGTAGAGGACTGGTATGTATATCACAGGGCCCAGACAGTAGAGGACTGTTATGTATATCACAGGGCCCAGACAGTAGAGGACTGGTATGTATATCACAGGGCCCAGACAGTAGAGGACTGTTATGTATATCACAGGGCCCAGACAGTAGAGGACTGGTATGTATATCACAGGGCCCAGATAGTAGAAGACTGGTATGTATATCACAGGGCCATGACAGTAGAGGACTGGTATGTATATCACAGGGCCCTGACAGTAGAGGACTGGTATGTATATCACAGGGCCCTGACAGTAGAGGACTGGTATGTATATCACAGGGCCCAGACAGTAGAGGACTGGTATGTATATCACAGGGCCCAGACAGTAGATGACTGTTATGTATATCACAGGGCCCAGACAGTAGAGGACTGGTATGTATATCACAGGGCCCAGACAGTAGACAGGCAGTAGAGAACTGTTATGTATATCACAGGGCCCTGACAGTAGAGGACTGTTATGTATATCACAGGGCCCTGACAGCAGACAGGCAGCAGAGGACTGTGATGTATATCACAGGGCCCAGACAGCAGACAGGCAGCAGAGGACTGTGATGTATATCACAGGGCCCAGACAGCAGACAGGCAGCAGAGGACTGTGATGTATTTCACAGGGCCCAGACATGCAGCAGAGGACTGTGATGTATTTCACAGGGCCCAGACAGCAGACAGGCAGCAGAGGACTGTTATTCATATTTGAAGAGGATTGTTAGTTTACTTGTAAGATATCCAGTTTCCATAGACAACGTGCCTATGAGTGACTGGGACTGGTAACATTTAACTATAGTCAAATCCTTTTTCCTTCTGTAGGAGTTTCTGCCCCTTTCTCATTATATAGAATATGGTTTATAATCGGCATGGTGTTGCGGAAGGAAAGATGTCTCAAACTAGTCACACACTGCATTCTACCACCACCTCTGAAGGATGCCATGGTTTTCTATTTTGTTTGAAAGATGTAGCATACTTATGTGGTGCTGCTAAAGGGTTTTGGGATATTGCCAGTTTTTTTTAGTTTTTTTTAGCGCTTCTGTGAGGAGGTGGTTTTTTAAGGGAAGGGGGTTGGTGGAGGGAGGGATAGAGGGAAGAGGGGAGAAGAGGGGGGGGGGGGGGGCAATTCCTGGCCAATTCAACACATCTGGAATATATGAGTCTTAGAGGTATGCAGTAATGCAGCAAGGCATTCTCCAGCTCACAAAGAGGCCTTTGGTTCAGCATGATTCTCTTTTTTCCCCCCACAACCAGTAGCTCAGTACTCGGGACAATATACTGACGGAGCTGGAGACTTTGGGGTTTTTATCGGACATCTTCTAGAGGGGAGAGAGATTTTTTTTTTTTTTATAAAAAAAAAAAAACTTTCAGTGAAGTTATCTCATAACGTGACTTGTATTAGTTCTGTGTGGGTTAAAGTGAGTACTGTAGGACTCTTATTGTTGTCCTCGGAGAGAAATGAACTGTTCAGTCATTCCAAAACATCCAATAAACTCCACTCAAAAGCAGTAAGAAAGCTATGGGATTGGGACATTACAGTGAGTCCGAGGGCTCTATTTTCGCCCGGTGTTAAGGACGTGCAAGTGTTAAAACGCACGTTAGTTTTCAATTTCGTCATGTAAAAACTAGCGCATCTTCCAGCCCTGACGCCAGGTTCGGCAATGTACCTGTCTAACATCAGCTCGCTTGGGCTGAGGTGGGAGGGATAGAAATATTTGATGTGTGTGTCCTTTTAAAGGAAATATTAACCCATTTTTAATGTTATATTGTTTTTTGTTGTTGTTGTTTTTTGCATCTCTGTGCGATGTTCTATCGATTCCCGGGTTCATTTCATGTTTTCATGTGTATCTAAGCCAGTGCCGTTCAAGTAGGCAAAACATTTGGCACCGTGATCAAGTTTATCTCCCTACACTGGAAGTTAATAGGAATATGACTTCTAGATGGCGAAAAAAAAAAACTAGAGACATTTATAATTCAACAGAGGGTCCACCACACGTTTCCTTCAAAACAAGCGCAAACGTGTCAATTTCATGTAGCGCTAATGGAAAGTTTTCAGACCCGGGAAAATCAGCTCTTGTCTGTAACGTAGTTGATAATGGTTTTGATTTTGAGAATGGAAGCGCAGCCTCCCCAGCTATGACTCACAGTGCCCATGGAAGGAGACATGTGCCTTTTGTGCCAGCAAATCTCATATTTAGAAACATACATATTTTTTTTTAAATTGAATTAGATTAAAAAACCAAGCATAGCCTCCCCTCCCCTTAATCAAGTCTGGTTTAGCAGCATTGTATGGGTGAGTCTTTTTATCCTGGCCATTAGCCAAAAGTAGCCAACATTTTCAATGGTCTACTTGAAAGTGTTTCGAAAATATTTGTTTTGCCGGGGTAGGAAGTTATTGTAAATAAGAATTTGTTCATAACTGACTTGCCCATTTAAATAAAGGTTATTAAATAAAACATTAGATTTACGAGCGTTATAACAGTGAATGGACATTCCCCCTTTCTCTTTTATATTGGATCTTTACCCAGCTCTTGTGAACAGTTTGGATGTGTGTAAAACCCTCCATAGTCTGAGTTGCCCATGTCTGTATTATACGACCACGGGGAGCGATTATGGTGCCTGTAACTGTATATAGAGATAAACTATTAAAAACATTTCTTTTAACGTTTTTAGTCGAATTTGATTCGAATTAGACACAGTCTTTTTTTAGGCCTTATCCATAGCCTAGTGAATTTAATCTTGGTTATTGACTGTGTTTGAAATGTCCATATCCAGCCTGTAATTTTACAGTAGGCCTAGCCCCCTATATCCGTGAGAATGCTATAGCTTATGTTTAACAATGTATTTCCACATTGAAACAATGCAATACTAGAACTATACTACTACTAGAACAATGAGGACTGTGAACATGTTCAACATATTTAGCAAATATGAAGCTAGCTATTTGAATGAACTAGACTATTAATGGACTAACAATAGAATTGGAGTTGATGACGACGCAATACATAAAAGACCGCAAGCACGTGGCACGTTCTGATTGGCCAGTGAGGGGCCAAACGTCGACACACCCACAACTTGTTTATTGGTCAAAGCCCAGCACTCTCGTGCCACCGCTAGCTTCTACACCCATAATTCTGGGTGTGAAAATAGAAAAATTACAGTATTTCTGACACACCCATGAACCTATAACTCTACTGCCAGCGCTGAGATTTAACATTGCGTTAGATTTGTTAAAATAGAGCCCTGACTGTCGATAATTTTGTCTTGAGACCATTTCTTTAGACCTTGGTTCTTCTTTTACATTACAAAATAAGAGTACCATTTCCTGTACAATAAGAGTACCATTTCCTGTACAATAAGAGTACAATTTCCTGTACAATAAGAGTACCATTTCCTGTACAATAAGAGTACCATTTCCTGTACAATAAGAGTACCATTTCCTGTACAATTAGAGAACCATTTCCTGTACAAAGACGAGTTAGGTCAAACAACCAGAAGAGTCGTTTCTGTTCATGTGTGAGCTGAGAGGACGTTATTAGTTCATTATGTTTTATAATAACAGAGAGAAAGAGAGAGAGAGACAGAGACAGAGAGAGAGAGAGAGAGAGAGAGAGACAGAGACAGAGAGAGAGAGAGAGAGAGAGAGAGAGAAAGAGAGAGAGAGAGAGAGAGAGAGAGAGACAGAGACAGAGACAGAGAGAGAAAGAGAGAGAGAGAGAGAGAGAGACAGAGAGAAAAATATGTAGAGAGAGAGAGAGAGAGAGACAGAGAGAAAAATATGTAGAGAGAGAGAGAGAGACAGATGGAGAGAGAAAGAGAGGTGGGGGTATAGGGGGTGGTGTCTGGCCTCCTAATGTGTTCAGCATGTTGACTAGCCACGCCCCCAGGACCTTCACCTGGCCTCCAATCAGGAACAAGAAACTTCTAGATCAGCACTTCCTGTCCTCAACCAGCCAGATGTTACTTGGGAGATTATGAAAATATAATATCATGAAAAATGTAAACAGTGATAATCTTTAAGGTGATAAAATCAGATTATTTAAATCTCTCTTTGTCAATAGGTGTGGTTGAAATGGATTTAGGAGTAGGAGAAATGTCTGCAGAGTAATCATACCTCGTCTCGGCTTCTGTCCAAAGTTAACAGTCTCTTTCTAATCGGACAACCAACTTTCCAAAAAAATGTAGAGAGAGGTCCTTGACGAAAGTTAATATCCATAGTTTATACAAAGTTTACATCGCTGTTAATTCAAGTTGACAAATTACAACACATTATTCTGAATCGTGAGAATATTTTTTTGACATAGAAAATAGAATGACTTAGAAAGAGAATGACTTAGAAATAGAAGGATTTAGATATAGGATGACTTAGAAATAGAATGACTTTCTACAATAGTCATTATTTTTCTATGCTTTATTCCATCCATAAAGTCTGTTATTCCTTCGTCGGTGTATCTTGGCCTAGACTCCACTGGTTTCATTGTACTTTATGGTGTCTTATAAGTGACTCAGAGATATATCATGGCTTTATAAGAAAGGCTTCATTATTAAGCCCTGTGAAATACTTTCCCAGGAGCACAGAGCGAGAGAGAGGGAGGGAGGGAGGGAGAGGAAGAGAGAGGGAGGGAGGGAGAGGAAGAGAGAGGAAGAGAGAGGGAGGCAGGGTCGAGTGGGATCAAAACATCTTCCTGTTACTTGTCAATGGGGATTCAACACACTGAGAACCCCATTAGTTTGTATCACCACTTCAGTCAGGTCACTTATTACATTCCTTCTTTGAGTAAGATTTCCTCTGTCAGAAGATTGCATATTCAATTCCTTAGGTCTATCTTTAGATCTACAGAGACCTATAATACTTCCACTGTTAACAGATCACACAACTCTGAGATTAACACAGTTTTTATCATCAGTTATAGTTATAGTGAGAATATTGCAATAAGAATAAAATAAATAATAATAATAATAGTTAATTAATAAATAAAAATAAAATAAAAAATAATACATTCAAATAAAATAAAATGTTATTTGTCACATAAACAACAGGTGTAGACTAACAGGTACCAGTGCTGAGTCAATGTGCAGGGGTACGAGGTAATTGAGGTAGATATGTACATATAACTAGGAATAAAGTGACAGATAATAAACAGTAGCAGCAGCGTATGTGATTAGTCAAAAAAAAGTTGTGTTTGTGCCAAAAAATTGTCAATGCAGGTAGCTATTTGGTTCATTTAACTAGCTCTTTAGTGGTCTTATGGCTTGGGGGTAGAAGCTGTTCAGTGTCCTGTTGGCTCCAGACTTGGTGCATCGGTGGCAGAGAGAACAGTCTGTGACTTGGGTGGCTGGAGTCTATGACAATTTTTAGGGCCTTCCTCTTACACCGCCTGGTATAGAGGTCCTGGATGGCAGGGAGTTCGGCCCCAGTGATGTACTGGGCCGTACTCACCACCCTTTGTAGCGTCTCGCGGTCGGATGCCAAGCAGTTGCCTTACCAGGCGGTGATGCAGCCAGTCAAGATGCTCTCGATGGTGTAGCTGTGGAACTTCTAGAGGATCTGAGGGCCCCATGCCAAATCTTTTATCATCCGCCTGATGGGAAAGAGGCGTCGTCGTGTTTTGACTACGATAGATCCTCCGTGATGTTGACACTGAGGAACTTGAAGCCCTTGACCGACTTTCCCCCCTACAGCCCTGTCGATGTGAACGGGGGAGTACCCTTCCGTTTCCTCTCGATTCTTCTTTGAGTGAGATTTGGGACCAAACCCATTAGGTTTCTATTCTTTGAATGGATCCAGCTCTCTGAGAGAACCCTGCTGATCTTTATCATCAATTCAGTGAGTGATGGCATATTAAATTCCTCCTTCTAGTTGTCTTTCTATGAAGCCTTTATATGCCCGACTAGAGAGGCTTCAGAAGCTGCCATTCTTGTCAGATCGTGAAACAATCGGTTACTTTATTATTGCTATTTGCTACTTTGGAAGGCGCTGCTTCCTGTCCGTTGACCCGGTAACAGAAGGACAGGGGGGTGACATAAGGGTGGCATAAGGGTGGCATAAGGGTGACATAAGTGTGACATAGGGGTGACATAGGGGTGATGTAAAGGGATGGACTGGGACCAGAAATCATCCCGGACCATTTTTTTCCCACTCGTGCCCCCCCCCCCCATTATTCTCCATATAATATTACTTTTGCACCAAAGCCCCAATTGAGACCGACCCACTGGGTTAAAAATGGACCAGCCCATCTGGCATTTGCTCGGAAATGCCCTCTGGCCAGTCCGCCCCTGTATAAGGTTGGTGTAAGGGTGACATAGGGGCTTTTCTATCCAGACAAGATTATCCCATGTTGTTGGGGATGGCTGGATGGCTGGAGGAGAATTGTTTTTAATGTTTGTTCTGGTTTTAGTTAGTCTTATAAGATGAGGGGTTCAGAGACAAGGGCTGCATTCCAAACAGAGTGCGCTGTGTAGGGAATAGGGCTGCCGTTTGGGACGTAAGTGAAACGTGGTGAAAGTTCTGTTAGATCACCTCCTTTTTTCTCTATTTATTTATAGATTTGTTTAAATATTTATCTCTGCATTGTTGGAAAAGGGGGTACCAGTACTGATCAATGTGCAAGGTAATGGAGGTAGATTTGTACTGTACATATAACTAGGAATAATAGTAAACAGTAGCAGCAGGGTATGTGATGAGTCCAAAAAAGTTAGTACAAAAAGGGTCAATGCAGATAGTCCAGGTAACTATTGAACTAACTATTGAACTAACTATTGAACTAACTATTGAACTAGCTATTTAACTAACTATTGAACTAGCTATTTAACTAACTATTGAACTAACTATTGCATTAACTATTGAACTAACTATTGAACTAACTATTGAACTAACTATTGAACTAACTACTGAACTAACTATTTAACTAACTATTTAACTAACTATTTAACTAACTATTGAACTAACTATTGAACTAACTATTGAACTAACTATTTAGCTAACTATTTAGCTAACTATTTAACTAGCTATTGAACTAACTATTGAACTAACTATTGAACTAACTATTGAACTAACTATTTAGCTAACTATTTAACTAGCTATTGAACTAACTATTGAACTAACTATTGAACTAACTATTGAACTAACTATTGAACTAACTATTTAACTATTGAACTACCTATTTAACTAACTATTGAACTAACTATTGAACTAACTATTTAGCGGTCTTATGGCTTGGGAGTAGAAGCTGTTCAGGGTCCTGTTGGTAAAACATGTGCTGCTTCGTCGTGAGTTAGCAGAGAGAACAGACTGTTACTTGGGTGGCTGGAGCCTTTGACTATTTTTTGGGTCTTCCTCTGACACCGCCTGGTATTGACTTGCCTAGTTAAATAAGGTTAAATAAACTTGGCATAGAGGTCCTGCATGGCAGGGAGCTCGGCCCCAGTGATGTCGATAGTTCGTTCATATTTCCTGTGTTATGTCGATAGTTGGTTCATATTTCCCGTGTTATGTCGATAGTTTGTTCATATTTCCCGTGTTATGTCGATAGTTGGTTCATATTTCCCGTGTTATGTCGATAGTTGGTTCATATTTCCCGTGTTATGTCGATAGTTTGTTCATATTTCCCGTGTTATGTCGATAGTTGGTTCATATTTCCCGTGTTATGTCGATAGTTTGTTCATATTTCCCATGTTATGTCGATAGTTGGTTCATATTTCCCGTGTTATGTCGATAGTTCGTTCATATTTCCCGTGTTATGTCGATAGTTTGTTCATATTTCCCGTGTTATGTCGATAGTTGGTTCATATTTCCCGTGTTATGTCGATAGTTCGTTCATATTTCCCATGTTATGTCGATAGTTGGTTCATATTTCCCGTGTTATGTCGATAGTTGGTTCATATTTCCCGTGTTATGTCGATAGTTGGTTCATAGTTCCCGTGTTATGTCGATAGTTGGTTCATATTTCCCGTGTTATGTCGATAGTTGGTTCATAGTTCCCGTGTTATGTCGATAGTTGGTTCATATTTCCCGTGTTATGTCGATAGTTGGTTCATATTTCCCGTGTTATGTCGATAGTTCGTTCATATTTCCCATGTTATGTCGATAGTTGGTTCATATTTCCCGTGTTATGTCGATAGTTGGTTCATAGTTCCCGTGTTATGTCGATAGTTGGTTCATATTTCCCGTGTTATGTCGATAGTTGGTTCATATTTCCCGTGTTATGTCGATAGTTCGTTCATATTTCCCATGTTATGTCGATAGTTTGGACATATTTTCGGGTTATGTCGATAGTTTGTTCGTATTTCCCGTGTTATGTCGATAGTTTGGTCATATTTTTGGGTTATGTCGATAGTTGGTTCATATTTCCCGTGTTATGTCGATAGTTTGTTCATATTTCCCATGTTATGTCGATAGTTGGTTCATATTTCCCGTGTTATGTCGATAGTTCGTTCATATTTCCCGTGTTATGTCGATAGTTTGTTCATATTTCCCGTGTTATGTCGATAGTTGGTTCATATTTCCCGTGTTATGTCGATAGTTCGTTCATATTTCCCATGTTATGTCGATAGTTGGTTCATATTTCCCGTGTTATGTCGATAGTTGGTTCATATTTCCCGTGTTATGTCGATAGTTGGTTCATAGTTCCCGTGTTATGTCGATAGTTGGTTCATATTTCCCGTGTTATGTCGATAGTTGGTTCATAGTTCCCGTGTTATGTCGATAGTTGGTTCATATTTCCCGTGTTATGTCGATAGTTGGTTCATATTTCCCGTGTTATGTCGATAGTTCGTTCATATTTCCCATGTTATGTCGATAGTTGGTTCATATTTCCCGTGTTATGTCGATAGTTGGTTCATAGTTCCCGTGTTATGTCGATAGTTGGTTCATATTTCCCGTGTTATGTCGATAGTTGGTTCATATTTCCCGTGTTATGTCGATAGTTCGTTCATATTTCCCATGTTATGTCGATAGTTTGGACATATTTTCGGGTTATGTCGATAGTTTGTTCGTATTTCCCGTGTTATGTCGATAGTTTGGTCATATTTTTGGGTTATGTCGATAGTTTGGTCATATTTTCGGGTTATGTCGATAGTTTGTTCGTATTTCCCGTGTTATGTCGATAGTTTGTTCATATTTCCCGTGTTATGTCATTAGTTTGGTCATAGTTCCGTGTTATGTCGGTAGTTTGGTCATAGTTCCGTGTTATGTCGGTAGTTTGGTCATATTTCCTGTGTTATGTCGATAGTTGGTTCATATTTCCTGTGTTATGTCGATAGTTGGTTCATATTTCCTGTGTTATGTCGATAGTTGGTTCATATTTCCTGTGTTATGTCGATAGTTGGTTCATATTTCCTGTGTTATGTCGATAGTTGGTTCATATTTCCCGTGTTATGTCATTAGTTTGGTCATAGTTCCGTGTTATGTCGGTAGTTTGGTCATAGTTCCATGTGTCACTGTCATTCTGGTTGTGCGTAATAGGAGGGCGAATAGCGATAGGCTATGTGGTTGAAATCTTTTCAGCCTCCTGCAGGGAAAGTGGCCTTCTCATGCCCTCTTCACCACTGTGTTGGTGTGTTTGGACCATGATCCTTAGTGAGCTGATCCTTCAGTGACAGTAGAGACACTTAGATACGTCTATGTACGGTGTGGTCTTCTTTAGAAAATAATCCACATAAATCATCTGGTAACTGTAACGTTGTCAACGTCTGGGTCTCAAATGGAACCCTATTCCCTACATAGTGCTCTACTTTTGACCAGAGCCCTATGTGTGCCATGTGGGACGTTTTCAACGTGTTAATGAAATAGTGAAGAGACCCCCTGTGTGTACGGCTCCTTTAAAACCTAGTCGTGCTATTAGGCTGCTTGAAATTCCCCATAACCATACTGTATATCACTGTGACCCTCAGGGGAGGGAGGGGAAGTCAATTAAATAGTTAGAGAATTCCTCTCGTATTTGCTGATAAAGCTAGTCAGTTGAGAGAGATAGAAAAAGAGAGCGATAGTGAGAGGAACAGGGAGGGAGAGAGAATTAGAGAGAGAGACACAAACCGTAGTATGTGTAACAGTTGTAACAGTGTATGAAACACAAAAAACAAGTCCTTTAGTTCCTGTTCCATTAATAGGAAAGGTTCTCAGTGGTGTTAAATTGCATGTAAAACCTCAACCCCACTATGCCAGACCCAAAGGCCTAGTGGCCACGTTTTATCTCTCTCTCTCTTTCTCTCTCTCTCTCTCTCTCTCTCTCTCTCTCTCTCTCTCTCTCTCTCTCTCTCTCTCTCTCTCTCTCTCTCTCTCTCTCTCTCTCTCTCTCTCTCTCTCTCTCTCTCTCTCTCACTCACTGTCTCCCCCCTCTCTTAACCTCTCTCCCTGTGGGTCTGTAACTGTGGTTTTGTAGAGTGGACCCCATATAGGCAGAGGGGGCCCTATTAAACCCATTAGATGGACCCTAATCATCTTTACAGGCCCACCGCCCAGGTTTCTCATAAAAACACTGGTGGCCGTATCGGTAGATGTGTCTTCACGTGCACTAAAACCATGTAGGGTTGTGTTAAAACATCTTCTTGGAAAACATCAAACCTCCATCCTTTTTGTTGAGTGTTGACCTGTTCTATGGCAAAGCAACCTAGCTACGACTACAAACAGGCGGACATATCTACTGTAGTAGGTCAAAGCTGTGTGCTGTAAAACCTTGGTAGAGCATGGGGGGTGGAGTAGACATTGTGGTGCTGGAAAACCTTGGTAGAGCATGGGGGGTGGAGTAGACATTGTGGTGCTCATGCGAATTTCCTGTCTTTTTCAGGCTTCAGTTCTACTACTACTTAAAATGTAGTTGATAGTTAATACCACGGTAATTACACAGTAATATACTTAAACTGTGAGGTGAAAGCTATATATACTCATTTAATAGCTTTCATGTTAGATTAAAGATAGTAATATCTGCTTTTGTGGTTTTGTGCTTTTATGAATCTCCTTTTTTGTACTTAATTAACCTCTTGAGGTCAAAGCTATAAAGAGGCTATAAAATCCTCACCCCACCAAATACAGTACATTTTCTATACTGCTACCATATGAACAAACTCTTTATTTTTACCGTGTGAAAATACAAAAACACTTCTCCCTGTCCTCTCTTCACAGCTGCCCCAGTGGATGTACTCAAGGCTCTGGATTTCCACAGCTCCCCGGATGGCGTCCGTAAAGCTACGGGATTCTGCGCACACCGGAGAGGATCTAAACCTGACGTAGCCTTCCGTGTGGGGAAGCAGGCCCAGATCAGCGCTCCCAGCAAGCAACTCTTCCCAGGTGACTTAACCCGATCTGTAGACACACACACACACACACACACACACACACACACACACACACACACACACACACACACACACACACACACACACACACACACACACACACACACACACACACACACACACACACACACACACACACACACATCAAACCTCACGTAAATTGATTTTACCACACGCTCCCGAGTGGCGCAGCGGTCTAAAGGCTCTGCATCTCAGTGTAAGAGGCGTCACTACAGCCCCTGGTTCGACGCCAGGCTGTATCACATCTGTGCCGTGATCGGGAGTCCCGTAGGGCGTCGCGCAATTGACAAACACATCAGACTTCATCAGAGGCCATTTTGGAAAGACAGAAACGTCTTCGATAGTGTTTGAATTCCAGATGGCACCGTGTCCCTATTCCCTATGTAGTGCACTACATAATGACACCCTGTTCCCTATGTAGTGCGCCTCATCGGGAATAGGGTGCCATTTTGGACACTTCCAAGGGGTCTGCTACAATAAAACAACAGAGGACTGGCCCACCCCTCAGAGCCTGGTTCCTCTCTAGGTTTCTTCCTAGGTGTTTGGCCTTTTCTAGGGAGTTTTTTTCCTAGCCACCGTGCTTCTACACCTGCATTGCTTGCTGTTTGGGGTTTTAGGCTGGGTTTCTGTACCACACTTTGAGATATCAGCTGATGTAAGAAGGGCTATAATAAATCAATTTGATTTACATTTGATTGATTGAAACAACAGAGGGAATTCAACAACTAGGTCATTAGCTGTAACGGTACAAAACGCTGTCTGACCTGCTGTTGATAGATATGGAAGAGGGATATGTTGCAGTTCTATCCATTGGTGAAATTGAGATGTTTAATGTATGAATATAGCAAGTACAGCGTGTACCCTGTAGAGATAGATGAATATCTGATAGAGTATGGCCTACACTGTAGGGATTAATGGATTGATAGAATAGGACCTACACTGTAGGGATGAATTCATTTATATAATAGGGCCTACACTGTAGGGATTAATGAATTGATAGAGTATGGCCTACACTGTAGGGATTAATGGATTGATAGAATAAGGGAGGTTAATTGAGATGTTTAATGTATGAAGGAAGACTGCAGATACAGATTGATAGGGCCGACACTGTAGGGACACGTAGGTCAACGACCAATCATTTATTAACTCGAAGGATAAATGAAGGACAAAGTTGGTTCTTGTCCGTTGGAGTCGTTTGCCCTCTTTCTGGTTGAAAAGACTGACAGTTCAAGACTCTAGTTGTCTACTTGGCCCATACTGGCAGGATACTGTATACAACTTTACTAGACACAGTGGCTTGTTAAATACTTTTTCCTCCGTCTGTGAGTGTTGGCGCTTTGCCAAATTGCCCAGACAGCGAAGGAAAAATAAAGGCACAAAATAGCAGTGAGATTAAATGAACAGTGAGATTTTCTGTGATTTTAGGCCAAAAAATAATTTGCCTGGAAATTTTACTGGTTTTAAAAGACTGGGAATTTCCGTCAAATAGGCTCAAATACAATTGAATGGAGTGGAGTACAGTTTCCCATTTGACTTGGCAATAGTAGCAGTCTGTCAGGGTTCTCTGTCTAAAGGAGAACAATTCAGCTTTTATATCGTCACCAGCAACCTATTAGTCTTTTATTCTACTTAATGGTTAGTTAAAGAATTACATTTGTTAGGATTGTTTTCTTTTCACACACCTTGTAAAATGAATGGTCCAATTAGATCACTTGTGACTTTCAAGTTTAGCCAGTTGCTCTTATACGTTCTTAAAGTACCCAGCAACAAAGGACACATTTAAACTTAAATTCAAGTTATTAGTATCCACTGTAATTGGGATTAAATTAAAGGGTCTGGTAAAGCTGAAGGATGGAGACGCTGGGGAAATGTAACCCCTCTCAAGTTAACAAAGCTATGGATGTGAGGGCTAACAGTCCATGAGACTGACATTGTCATTTTTATGTGTCCTCAAGGATGGGCGTCAATAAAGACACGCCTTAAATTCTGAGCTCCCGTGTGGCGCAGCGGTCTAAGGCACTGCCGTCTCAGTGCAAGAGGCGTCACTACAGTCCCTGTTTCAAATCCAAGGCTGAATCACATCCGGCCATGATTGGGAGTCCCATAGGGAGGCGCACAATTGGCCCATCGTCGTCCGGGTTTGGCCGGGGTAGGCCGTCGTTGTAAATAAGCCTTTCTTCTTAAACTTGCCTTGTTCAATAAAGGTAAAAACGAAAACAAAAAGTATATAAACAGGAAGTCTCCCAGAAAAATGATGATGTCATTAGGGCTGTAACGGTCATGGAATTTTGGATGACGGTTATTGGTGAGGAAAATTGACCCCGGTCACCGTTATAACGTATCCCACCAGACATGCCACCAGGGGTCTTTTCACAGTCCCCAAATCCAGAACAAATTCAAGAAAATGTGCAGTATTACATAGAGCCCTTATTGCATGGAACTTCCTTCCATCTCATATTGCTCAAATAAACAGCAAACCTGGTTTCAGAAAACAGATAAA
This sequence comes from Salvelinus alpinus, assembly GCF_045679555.1. Classification (NCBI taxonomy): domain Eukaryota; kingdom Metazoa; phylum Chordata; class Actinopteri; order Salmoniformes; family Salmonidae; genus Salvelinus; species Salvelinus alpinus. The sequence continues at coordinate 6,838,050 of NC_092115.1, read as the reverse complement.
GCAACAACTCGCAACTCTCCCCTATTTGACCTGGATAGTTTGTGTGAATGTATTGATATGTAGGCTACGTGTGCCTTTTTAAAAATGTATGTAGTTCTGTCCTTGAGCTGTTCTTGTCTAATGATGTTCTGCATAACGTTATTCTGTATCATGTGTCATGTTTAGTGTGGACCCCAGGAAGAGTAGCTGCTGCTTTTACAACAACTAATGGGGGATCCTAAAAAAATATACCAAAATTACAGGGGGGGGGGGGGGCGTTGACTAGGCAGCCGAAGACTCGTTTGCTACAACACCTTGTTTCATTCAGCAAGGAGCAAGAAAGTTTCATCACGTTGTTAAGAGTCCATGTTACCGCAGAAACAGACTCAACCAAACGATTTCCCAGCTGTCCCGTCTTCAGTCAGCTGTTTGTTCCACACTAAACGTTACTAAACTCAGCAAAAAAAGAAACGTCCCCTCACTGTCAACTGGGTTTATTTTCAGCAAACTTAACATGTGTAAATATTTGTATGACCATAACAAGATTCAACAACTGAGAAATAAACTGAACAAGTTCCACAGACATGTGACTAACAGAAATTGAATAATGTGTCCCTGAACAAAGGGGGGGGGTCAAAATCACAAGTAACAGTCAGTATCTGGTGTGGCGTCTCACATTACGGACATTGCAATTTATTGCCCTGGCCACATCTGCAGTCCTCATGCCTCCTTGCAGCATGCCTAAGGCACAGTCACGCAGATGAGCAGGGACCCAGGGCATCTTTCTTTTGGTGTTTTTCAGAGTCATTTTAAAGGCCTTAGTGTCCTAAGTTTTCATCACTGTGACCTTAATTGCCTACCGTCTGTAAGCTGTTAGTGTCTTAACGACCGTTACACACGTGCATGTTCATTAATTGTTTATGGTTCATTGGACAAGCATGGGAAACTGTGTTTAAACCCTTTACAATGAAGATCTGTGAAGTTATTTTGGATTTTTACGAATTATCTTTGAAAGACAGGGTCCTGAAAAAGGGACGTTTCTTTTTATGCTGAGTTTATTATTATAATTATTAATCTTGATTTGACAGGCCTAGTGTGTGTTTGTGTGTCTATCTGTTTTTTACATTTCGGAAGCCTTGTTTTATTCATTGTCTTTTGGACTTCAAAAGCATTTTTTTGTCCCCGGTTATTACATTTTTTATACAACGTTTATGACGGTTATTTTATTTTCATGATGGTCTCCATCCATATCCGTCAGTTATAGGGTTATTCTTTAATTTTGCCAGCCTTAGATGTCATATTACCGCGTCTACCTCTATCCTCTCTAACTCTTCTGTGTCTGATGATGTCATATTACTGCGTCCTCCTCTATCCTCTCTAACTCTTCTGTGTCTGATGATGTCATATTACTGCGTCCACCTCTATCCTCTCTAACTCTTCTGTGTCTGATGATGTCATATTACTGCATCCACCTCTATCCTCTCTAACTCTTCTGTGTCTGATGATGTCATATTACCGCGTCCACCTCTATCCTCTCTAACTCTTCTGTGTCTGATGATGTCATATTACCACATCCACCTCTATCCTCTCTAACTCTTCTGTGTCTGATGATGTCATATTACCGCGTCCACCTCTATCCTCTCTAACTCTTCTGTGTCTGATGATGTCATATTACCGCGTCCACCTCTATCCTCTCTAACTCTTCTGTGTCTGATGATGGCATATTACCGCGTCCACCTCTATCCTCTCTAACTCTTCTGTGTCTGATGTCATATTACTGCGTCCACCTCTATCCTCTCTAACTCTTCTGTGTCTGATGATGGCATATTACCGCGTCCACCTCTATCCTCTCTAACTCTTCTGTGTCTGATGATGTCATATTACTGCGTCCACCTCTATCCTCTCTAACTCTTCTGTGTCTGATGATGTCATATTACTGCATCCACCTCTATCCTCTCTAAGTCTTCTGTGTCTGATGATGTCATATTACTGCGTCCACCTCTATCCTCTCTAACTCTTCTGGGTTTGATGATGTCATATTGCTAAGCTAACCTATCTTCTTATTGTTCGCTCTCCTCTAACCTCTCTAACCAATCAGATGAATAAATGAATCTCTCTAACCAATCAGATGAATAAATTAACCTCTCTAACCAATTAGATGAATAAATGAACCTCTCTAACCAATCAGACGAATAACTGAATCTCTCTAACCAATCAGACGAATAAATGAACCTCTCTAACCAATCAGATGAATAAATGAACCTCTCTAACCAATCAGATGAATAAATTAAACTCTCTAACCAATCAGACGAATAAATGAACCTCTCTAACCAATCAGACTAATAAATGAATCTCTCTAACCAATCAGATGAATAAATGAATCTCTATACCCAATCAGATGAATAAATTTATCTCTATAACCAATCAGATGAATAAATTAACCTCTCTAACCAATCAGATGAATAAATTAACCTCTCTAACCAATCAGATGAATAAATGAAGCTCTCTAACCAATCAGATGAATAAATTAACCTCTCTCTTCTTTTTCTTTTTTCACCAGGAGGAGTGTTCCCAGAGGACTTCTCAGTGATGTTCACCATCAAGCCCAAGGCAGGCAGCCAGTCCTTCCTGCTGTCTGTGTATAATGAGCAGGGGGTCCAGCAACTGGGTGTGGAGGTGGGACGCTCTCCTGTCTTCCTGTACGAAGACCAACATGGGAAACCTGCCCCAGAGGATTACCCACTGTTCAGATCCATCAACCTCGCTGACGGCAAGTAAGTGATGTCTGAGACACCTGAGTAACTCATCGTTACTGTATCACAGAGCAAGGCCTTTTATGTTACGGACAAGGTTAGGGTTGGGGTAAGGTTAGGGTTGGGGTTGGGGTAAGGTTAGGGTTGGGGTAAGGTTAGTGTTGGGGTAAGGTTAGGGTTGGGGTTGGGGTAAGGTTAGGGTTGGGGTAAGGTTAGGGTTGGGGTTGGGGTTGGGGTAAGGTTAGTGTTGGGGTAAGGTTAAGGTTGGGGTTGGGGTTGGGGTTGGGGTTGGGGTTGGGGTTGGGGTAAGGTTAGTGTTGGGGTAAGGTTAGGGTTGGGGTTGGGGTTGGGGTAAGGTTAGAGTTGGGGTTGGGGTTGGGGTAAGGTTAGTGTTGGGGTAAGGTTAGGGTTGGGGTTGGGGTAAGGTTAGTGTCGGGGTAAGGTTAGGGTTGGGGTAAGGTTAGGGTTGGGGTAAGGTTAGGGTTGGGGTAAGGTTAGGGTTGGGGTTGGGGTTGGGGTAAGGTTGGGGTAAGGTTAGGGTTAGGGTTGGGGTTGGGGTTGGGGTTGGGGTAAGGTTGGGGTTGGGGTAAGGTTAGGGTTGGGGTAAGGTTAGGGTTGGGGTTGGGGTAAGGTTGGGGTAAGGTTAGGGTTGGGGTAAGGTTAGGGTTGGGGTAAGGTTAGGGTTGGGGTTGGGGTTGGGGTAAGGTTGGGGTAAGGTTAGGGTTGGGGTAAGGTTAGGGTTGGGGTAAGGTTAGGGTTGGGGTAAGGTTAGGGTTGGGGTTGGGGTAAGGTTAGGGTTGGGGTAAGGTTGGGGTAAGGTTAGGGTTGGGGTAAGGTTAGGCGCTGTTTGGGTTAGTTTAAGGATTTCTCTTTCCTCAGGTAAGTACCTGAAGTTTGGCCTTTCACTTGGTGACTGAACCTAAACCTACGGAAAGTTAGAAGATGCTCATTGGTGTGCGGTTTTATGCTTGTTGTGCTTTTGATGTTGTACATGGAGGACGGTAAGATGTTTCTAAGAGGGTCTGTGGCCTTACTGAGAGGGTCTGTGGCCTTACTGAGAGGGTCTGTGGCCTTACTGAGAGGGTCTGTGGCCTTACTGAGAGGGTCTGTGACCTTACTGAGAGGGTCTGTGGCCTTACTGAGAGGGTCTGTGGCCTTACTGAGAGGGTCTGTGGCCTTACTGAGAGGGTCTGTGGCCTTACTGAGAGGGTCTGTGGCCTTACTGAGAGGGTCTGTGGCCTTACTGAGAGGGTCTGTGACCTTACTGAGAGGGTCTGTGGCCTTACTGAGAGGGTCTGTGGCCTTACTGAGAGGGTCTGTGGCCTTACTGAGAGGGTCTGTGACCTTACTGAGATGGTCTGTGGCCTTACTGAGAGGGTCTGTGGCCTTACTGAGAGGGTCTGTGGTCTTACTGAGAGGGTCTGTGGCCTTACTGAGAGGGTCTGTGACCTTACTGAGAGGGTCTGTGGCCTTACTGAGAGGGTCTGTGGCCTTACTGAGAGGGTCTGTGGCCTTACTGAGAGGGTCTGTGGCCTTACTGAGAGGGTCTGTGGCCTTACTGAGAGGGTCTGTGGCCTTACTGAGAGGATCTGTGGCCTTACTGAGAGGGTCTGTGGTCTTACTGAGAGGGTCTGTGGCCTTACTGAGAGGGTCTGTGGCCTTACTGAGAGGGTCTGTGACCTTACTGAGATGGTCTGTGGCCTTACTGAGAGGGTCTGTGGCCTTACTGAGAGGGTCTGTGGTCTTACTGAGAGGGTCTGTGGCCTTACTGAGAGGGTCTGTGGCCTTACTGAGAGGGTCTGTGGCCTTACTGAGAGGGTCTGTGGCCTTACTGAGAGGATCTGTGGCCTTACTGAGAGGGTCTGTGGTCTTACTGAGAGGGTCTGTGGTCTTACAGACATACTCCATACCACCTACAGTCCATTCGAAAAGAATTCAGCCCCCTTGACTTTTTCCACATTTCGTTACGTTACAGCCTTATTCTAAAATTGATTTTTTTTAAATAATGTCTTCAGCATTCTACACACAATTACCCGTCATGACAAAGCGAAAACAGGTTTTTAGAAATGTTTGCAAATATTTTTTTTTTAAATAAAAAAAATGAAAAAATAATTATTGTCCGTAGAACTCCGAGACAGGATTGTGACACAGTAGCCTGAATCAATCTTGAATGAAAGAAGTTTGGAACCACCAGTTTTTGCTTTGTCATTATGGGGTATTGTGATGTCATTATGGGGTATTGTGATGTCATTATGGGGTATTGTGATGTCATTATGGGGTATTATGTGTAGATTGATGAGAACATAATTTTTTTAAATACATTTTAGAATACGGCTGTAACGTAACAAAATGTGGAAAAAGCCAAGGGGTCTGAATACTTTCCAAATGCACAATAAGCCATGTTTTTCAAGATGGGCGACCAGATCCAAGTGTTCTGAATTCTCAAGAACGTATTTAAGGCTTCTAAGCAGACCCAAACAAATCACTGAAAAAAGCACAATTATTAGATTTATATGCTTCATTGTTTAGTTATTGAAAACATAAGGAATATAACTGTGGGATGGCTGTATTTTTTGAGTAACCCAATTATTTATTTGGCAGGGTTTTAATTACAAACAGTTTTTGCCAAATAATTTACAGCTGTCTGTGTTGTTGATGTGTAGTTAACTATCCAAATAAAAGAGTTTGAGATCCATAAATTACCCAACTGTAGCATTAATATTCTGACTGTGAACTCTTTGCTAATATGAAACATTTTGCAAAAACGTATCTGATACAATTTTCTACAGTGAAATGAAATGTTGCATTGGTATGTGACTTGAATGTCTGTAGTTGATTTATCTGTTTTCCTAAACTTGTAAAGTAGAGTTAGCCTGTTTCAATTACTATAATTTTATTGTTTTATTGTTTGTCTAGCTAGGAATTCTTCTGAGAAGATCAAATTATCTTCAACAAGAACAACCTAGTTTTAAGTTTTAACTCTGTTGGCATCTCTGTGACTATACCAGACTGTAGATCATCTCTGACTATACCAGACTGTAGATCATCTCTGACTATACCAGACTGTAGATCATCTCTGACTATACCAGACGGTAGATCATCTCTGACTATACCAGACGGTAGATCATCTCTGACTATACCAGACTGTAGATCATCTCTGACTATACCAGACTGTAGATCATCTCTGACTATACCAGACGGTAGATCATCTATGACTATACCAGACTGTAGATCATCTCTGACTATACCAGACTGTAGGACATCTCTGACTATACCAGACTGTAGATCACCTCTGACTATACCAGACTGTAGGACATCTCTGACTATACCAGACTGTAGATCATCTCTGACTATACCAGACTGTAGATCATCTCTGACTATACCAGACTGTAGATCATCTCTGACTATACCAGACGGTAGATCATCTCTGACTATACCAGACTGTAGATCATCTCTGACTATACCAGACGGTAGATCATCTCTGACTATAGCAGACTGTAGATCATCTCTGACTATACCAGACTGTAGATCATCTCTGACTATACCAGACTGTAGATCATCTCTGACTATACCAGACTGTAGATCATCTCTGACTATACCAGACGGTAGATCATCTCTGACTATACCAGACTGTAGATCATCTCTGACTATACCAGACTGTAGATCATCTCTGACTATACCAGACTGTAGATCATCTCTGACTATACCAGACCGTAGATCATCTCTGACTATACCAGACTGTAGATCATCTCTGACTTTACCAGACTGTAGATCATCTCTGACTATACCAGACGGTAGATCATCTCTGACTATACCAGACTGTAGATCATCTCTGACTTTACCATACTGTAAATGTCCAACCTGTGCTCAGGTTTTACCATTCGACGTCAACAATTACACCACAGACGTTTCATGTCCTCCTCCAAATCTCTCATATTTTTCTAACCCACTTCCTCCTCTGTCCATGTTTAGATGGCATCGCGTGGCCATCAGTGTGGAGAAGAAGAGTGTGACCATCATTTTGGATTGTAAGAAGAAGCTGAGCAGGCCACTGAAGAGGAGCGACGGGGCGGCCATCAACACTGACGGCATCGTTGTCTTTGGAACCAGGATTCTGGATGAAGAAGTTTTTGAGGTAAGAACATTAAAGGCCCAGTGCAGTCAAAAACATGATTGTCCTGTCTTTTATATATATTTCCACACTATGAGGTTGTAACAATACTTTTGTATTTTCAAAAAATTGTGTGAAAGTTGTAAGGACATTGGCTGTTGCTTACTGTGTTGGTAATTTTATGTATTGATAGTATGCAGCAAGTGTTGGAATGCTGTCTTTTTGGGACAGGCTTGTACCCGGGGCGAAAGGGGGCTTAGTCCCTATATAAAAATAGCAAAAAAACGTTCAAATGTTTGATTGACAGGTTGGCGCAAAATCTGTAATCCCGCTGTGCCGTGTCAGCACTATGGACAGAGCGCAGCGTGGTGTGTGTAAGGAGGCTATGGAAATCCACTGGGGAAAATGGTTTCCGTTAGCCGGTAATTGCCGGCTTTTGGACGATAAAATAATGAAAAGCCGATAAATTCTAGCTGGAATTTTTTTTCCCGGGGCTCCCCCTGCTGCTGAGGAGAGAGAGAGAGCGAGAGAGGAGCCTTGGCATAGGCTACTGTTGATTGTAAAGATGGAGGCCTTTTTCATTGAAGGAAAACTAACGTTAGAGAGGGAAACTGGCCTACAAGCCAGGGCTCCAGACTGCCACCATTTAGTTGTAATTTGTTACCCTTTGACACCTGGTGGTGGATCGGTGCAGGCTGCACATTCATTCGTCTCACTAAAAACGTCTTATTTTTTTAGGCTCAGACGCCCTGTCCCACAACACACATTTTGGGGCATTATATGAACAAGATTAACTTTCATTCAGTTGTACTGACTAGGTATCCCCTCTTTCATTCAGTTGTACTGACTAGGTATCCCCTCTTTTATTCAGTTGTACTGACTAGGTATCCCCTCTTTCATTCAGTTGTACTGACTAGGTATCCCCTCTTTCATTCAGTTGTACTGACTAGGTATCCCCTCTTTCATTCAGTTGTACTGACTAGGTATCCCCTCTTTCATTCAGTTGTACTGACTAGGTATCCCCCCTTTCATTTAGTTGTACTGACTAGGTATCCCCTCTTTCATTCAGTTGTACTGACTAGGTATCCCCTCTTTCATTCAGTTGTACTGACTAGGTATCCCCTCTTTCATTCAGTTGTACTGACTAGATATCCCCTCTTTCATTCAGTTGTACTGACTAGGTATCCCCCCTTTCATTCAGCTGTACTGACTAGGTAACCCCTCTTTCATTCAGTTGTACTGACTAGGTATCCCGCCTTTCATTCAGTTGTACTGACTAGGTATCCCCTCTTTCATTCAGTTGTACTGACTAGGTATCCCCTCTTTCATTCAGTTGTACTGACTAGGTATCCCGCCTTTCATTCAGTTGTACTGACTAGGTATCCCCTCTTTCATTCAGTTGTACTGAGTAGGTATCCCCGCTTTCATTCAGTTGTACTCACTAGGTATCCCCTCTTTCATTCAATTGTACTGACTAGGTATCCCCCCTTTCATTCAGTTGTACTGACTAGGTATCCCCCCTTTCATTCAGTTGTACTGACTAGGTATCCCCCATTTCATTCAGTTGTACTGAGTAGGTGCCCCGCTTTCATTCAGTTGTACTCACTAGGTATCCCCTCTTTCATTCAATTGTACTGACTAGGTATCCCCCCTTTCATTCAGTTGTACTGACTAGGTATCCCCTCTTTCAATCAGTTGTACTGACTAGGTATCCACTCTTTCATTCAGTTGTACTGACTAGGTATCCCCTCTTTCATTCAGGTGTACTGACTAGGTATCCCCTCTTTCATTCAGTTGTACTGACTAGGTATCCCCCCTTTCATTCAGTTGTACTGACTAGGTATCCCCCCTTTCATTCAGTTGTACTGACTAGGTATCCCCTCTTTCATTCAGTTGTACTGACTAGGTATCCCCTCTTTCATTCAGTTGTACTGACTAGGTATCCCCTCTTTCATTCAGTTGTACTGACTAGGTATCCCCCCTTTCATTCAGTTGTACTGACTAGGTATCCCCCCTTTCATTCAGTTGTACTGACTAGGTATCCCCTCTTTCAATCAGTTGTACTGACTAGGTATCCCCCCTTTCATTCAGTTGTACTGACTAGGTATCCCCCCTTTCATTCAGTTGTACTGACTAGGTATCCCCTCTTTCATTCAGTTGTACTGACTAGGTATCCCCTCTTTCATTCAGTTGTACTGACTAGGTATCCCCTCTTTCATTCAGTTGTACTGACTAGGTATCCCCTCTTTCATTCAGTTGTACTGACTAGGTATCCCCTCTTTCATTCAGTTGTACTGACTAGGTATCCCCTCTTTCATTCAGTTGTACTGACTAGGTATCCCCTCTTTCATTCAGTTGTACTGACTAGGTATCCCCTCTTTCATTCAGGTGTACTGACTAGGTATCCCCTCTTTCATTCAGTTGTACTGACTAGGTATCCCCTCTTTCATTCAGTTGTACTCACTAGGTATCCCCTCTTTCATTCAGTTGTACTGTTGTACTGTTGTACAAGTTGTACTGCACACAGGAAGCGGCGCAGGTCCTAATCCAGGCACTTGTCATCTCCCGTCTGGATTACTGCAACTCGCTGTTGGCTGGGCTCCCTGCCTGTGCCATTAAACCCCTACAACTCATCCAGAACGCCGCAGCCCGTCTGGTGTTCAACCTTCCCAAGTTCTCTCACGTCACCCCGCTCCTCCGCTCTCTCCACTGGCTTCCAGTTGAAGCTCGCATCCGCTACAAGACCATGGTGCTTGCCTACGGAGCTGTGAGGGGAACGGCACCTCCGTACCTTCAGGCTCTGATCAGGCCCTACACCCAAACAAGGGCAATGCGTTCATCCACCTCTGGCCTGCTCGCCTCCCTACCTCTGAGGAAGTACAGCTCCCGCTCAGCCCAGTCAAAACTGTTCGCTGCTCTGGCACCCCAATGGTGGAACAAACTCCCCCACGACGCCAGGTCAGCGGAGTCAATCACCACCTTCCGGAAACACCTGAAACACCACCTCTTTAAGGAATACCTAGGATAGGATAAAGTAATCCTTCTAACCCCCCCCCTTAAAAGAGTTAGATGCACTATTGTAAAGTGGTTGTTCCACTGGATATCATAAGGTGAATGCACCAACTTGTAAGTCGCTCTGGATAAGAGCGTCTGCTAAATGACTTAAATGTAAATGTAAATGTACTGACTAGGTATCCCCTCTTTCATTCAGGTGTACTGACTAGGTATCCCCTCTTTCATTCAGGTGTACTGACTAGGTATCCCCCCTTTTCATGGGCTGGTGCCACCAACTGAAAAACTTAGTGGCGCCAGTGCCACCAGGGGAAAATGTTAGTCTGGAGCCCTGCTACAAGGGGAATGCCCTCTGTATAGAGAAGATGAGAAGTATTTTGGCGCGGCCAAAGCAGGCTATTGTGCAACACGTTATTCAGGTAGAATGCAATTTTGGAACTTTATTTTTTAATTTTTAATTTGTATTGATAATAATATGCCTTGTTATTATTGTAGGCCTCTTTATAAATCCAAACCAATTCTTTAAATATGCAATACGTGTTTTGTTTCATTCTGTTGAGACATTTTCGTGGACTTAATTAAGTTTGATCGGTATTTTTAATTGTGTGCTCCATATTTAGTTAAAGATGGGTTATAAAGTAGGTCTGTTATTGAATAAATATCATCAGCCTATTATTAGGTGTCAGGTGTTGTTTATGGTAGGCACTAGCCTTTCTTGGTAATTGCTGCTATATAGCCTGTTCAAAACTTTTGTGAAGGTTTAAACCAGGTCGCAAGTGTTTTCTTTCATTCTGTTGCCGCCATTTTCTTCGGCCCAATTTAGTTCCAACCGTAATGTTGTGTTTGCCGCAATATAATATCCTGCTCGTCTTTTCACTATAAACAATGACCTGACTTACTTTTAATATTACCGTACTAAAGTTTAGGAACTTTTGTGAAGGTTTGGTGTGCTGTGGCTATTACCCTATTAAACTCCAGGCCTGTGATATGAAGGCAGTACTCACAGGCGCTCCACATGACTCCGACAGTTGAACTTGAGGTGAGGAAGAATGTTTTAGCCATACCAGAGTTACTCCTATAATCTAACAATGTAATGCTTATCTTTAAACAAAATATTCTAATAGAAAATTAACTAATTAACTAATTAGTAAATGTTGTATTAGAACATGTTTTACTATGTCACTGTATTGTTGATTTTACGTATGGTCTGTGCTACAATACAGACAGGCCTCTCTTGTAAAAGAGATTGGATCGCCTGTGAATTAAAAAGGGATCGGTAAATAGATTTCTGTTACTCTCGATCGTGTTCTTGACAAGCAATTACACATGAACTTTTTCTCAGATCTGAGAAGTTTGGTAACAACCACAGAATCGACTGCTACTGCTGTTTATTTGCTGATTCAGCTGGACACGTGATGTAGATCGGTGGTCAATTTAATGATTCAGCTGGACACGTGATGTAGGTCGGTGGTCAATTTAATGATTCAGCTGGACACGATGTAGATCGGTGGTCAATTTGGTGATTCAGCTGGACACACGGTGTAGATCGGTGGTCAATTTAATGATTCAGCTGGACACGATGTAGGTCGGTGGTCAATTTGCTGATTCAGCTGGACACATGATGTAGATCGGTGGTCAATTTAATGATTCAGCTGGACACATGATGTAGATCGGTGGTCAATTTAATGATTCAGCTGGACACACGATGTAGATCGGTGGTCAATTTGCTGATTCAGCTGGACACGATGTAGATCGGTGGTCAATTTGCTGATTCAGCTGGACACACGATGTAGATCGGTGGTCAATTTAATGATTCAGCTGGACACGATGTAGGTCGGTGGTCAATTTGCTGATTCAGCTGGACACACGATGTAGATCGGTGGTCAATTTAATGATTCAGCTGGACACGATGTAGATCGGTGGTCAATTTGGTGATTCAGCTGGACACACGGTGTAGATCGGTGGTCAATTTAATGATTCAGCTGGACACAATGTAGGTCGGTGGTCAATTTGCTGATTCAGCTGGACACATGATGTAGATCGGTGGTCAATTTAATGATTCAGCTGGACACACGATGTAGATCGGTGGTCAATTTGCTGATTCAGCTGGACACGATGTAGATCGGTGGTCAATTTGCTGATTCAGCTGGACACACGATGTAGATCGGTGGTCAATTTGCTGATTCAGCTGGACACGATGTAGATCGGTGGTCAATTTAATGATTCAGCTGGACACGATGTAGGTCGGTGGTCAATTTGCTGATTCAGCTGGACACATGATGTAGGTCGGTGGTCAATTTAATGATTCAGCTGGACACACGATGTAGATCGGTGGTCAATTTAATGATTCAGCTGGACACGATGTAGATCGGTGGTCAATTTAATGATTCAGCTGGACACGATGTAGGTCGGTGGTCAATTTGTTGATTCAGCTGGACACATGATGTAGGTCGGTGGTCAATTTAATGATTCAGCTGGACACGATGTAGATCGGTGGTCAATTTGCTGATTCAGCTGGACACATGATGTAGATCGGTGGTCAATTTAATGATTCAGCTGGACACATGATGTAGATCGGTGGTCAATTTGCTGATTCAGCTGGATACACGATGTAGCTCGGTGGTCAATTTGCTGATTCAGCTGGATACATGATGTAGGTCAGTGGTCACCAACCTTTTCTGAGTCAAGATCACTTTGTGAGTCAAAATGCAAGCTGAAATCTACCCCTCAGATTTCTTTTAAACATGACATAAAAAACATAAGCCTATGCAACATGAACCAATTAAAAACAGTTCTGTAGCATTGAGGTTTGTGCAGTAGGCTATAGGCCCAATACATTATCACTGCATATTGGCTATACTTGAATTGCCCTGCCATTGTTGTTCTTCTGAGACCATTTTGAAATTATATATATAGTTTGTTGTATTACTCGTTTTTTTCTACTGGACTGACGGCCTGCATTTGATGGTTAGTCTGAGGAGTCTCCCCCGACTCACTGTCCCTCCGCTCTCCCTTCCTCCGTAAAGAGAAAAGGGGACACAGTCTTCCAGCTGATGGTGAAACTCAAGTCGCACTGCATTATTTCTGCCTCATGCACCAATTCATGTTGTTACTGCTGTCACCAGAGAAAGTGAAATATTCCTCGATATTAAATAAGACACAAGCCACTAATAATAACAACGCAAGCGTATCAGAACACTTTGCTCTACTCATTCATTACTGCTGCAGTGCTGGTTGTAGCACGAGTGGAAGTAGGGAGAACGCTCATTTTATGTCTCATAAAAGTGTTGAACAACGTGTTGACAGTGCTGAATAGTAATTTAACCATGAACTAACTCATAAAAACAGCATCTCTTTGTTGTATTCATTGAGTCTCTCTCTAGTCATGGTTTCATCTCAAAGTAGCAACTTTGCCGTGCGTCCGATTCTTCTTTTTACAATCTATGGTGCGAGGAAACTGTACAGACACGGTGATCTGAGCTATCTCATTGGCCAGCGGTAGGCCTATAGGTGCACTTGATTTGCTCTCTGGGCCTGCGGAGTTTTACCTTCAAGTCTACCTTCAGCACTAGGGCTGCTGAATCAAGTGCACCTACCGCCAACAGCGCAAAATAAGTCAAATGTTCGTTGATCGACTAGGAATGCCTTGGTGATCACTGACATACAGTAGATGAATGTGGATGGATCTTATTGGAGGCATACTGCATAACAATTGGTCTCAATGATACTATTATTCAGCATGCATTGGAGTCTACTGGCAGTGAGTAATGTTAGGAGTCGTAAAGTTAATTTGTCTTCAGAAACCAGTTTCTTTATTTGACTTTCATACAATTCTTTCATAAATTGTTTTATGGACTATATAACAACAGCACTTGGCTTTCTGCACTTGGATAGAGCCCTGGACTGTGTCAAGGGAAAATGCCAGTTGTGTATGACTTTAAATTAGTTTTTTTCTCCCTAAAACTCTGGTAGGAATTGAGAAGAAAGTCTACATAGAAGTCTGAAATAAGAAAATTATATGAGGGAGCATATTAAGGATAAATTATTTTTGCCATGGAGGTTGTTTGTGACATAGAAAGTGCTGAGAGTTTTCAGTCATGAATAATATTGTCACTGAGTAACTTGTCAGTTTTACTACTACAAAATGTCTTTATTTTGAGTCACTGGAGGACAAGGGGACTCATGGGGTGCAAAACCTGAGAATGTCAAGAAATAGGATTTCTGAATTTAATTGGTAGAGTTGTGAGATGATTATGGCCTGAACGATATTCAGTTCAGAAGCATCCAAGAAGTATTTCACGAGATCCAATCCTAACATACATTAAAGAGCAAATTGACCAGCATCTCATTACTCTTAACTTGATATTACTGAAGGTCTGACAATATACCTTAGCTGTGAACCCAGCTTGAAGAAATGCCTTGATGTGGCTTGGATTATTTAATGATATCCGCAAATGGACCACCCGTATTTCTCTAATTACTCCTAATAATAGACATCTGATAATTCTCCCGATCTCTTAACCCAGCTTTACCACAGACTGGTAGCTGTGAGGTCTAAGGAAACTATGAGCGACATGCTATATATACTACAGTGTGATATACTAGCTGACAAGACAATAGCCCCAGTTTGTCAGACTGTCTTGATATTGAGAGTGAAACACTAAACTGAAAATATGGTGCCTGCATGTATGGACAGCTAGCCAGCTATTTCGGCACTTAACCATACACCATACAGTACAAATGAAGGGTTAGCATTTAGCTAATTAGCATTGGGACTCTCCCCACCACGGATATCTTTAATGTTTAACTGTCCTGAGGCCAGGTTCGGCGTGATGTGGGTGTTCTTTGTTTGAATGTAAATTACGCTAAACTGAGTGGAATTATAGAGCAATTTGGCCTCTTTTTCCTCTGTTTAGAAACAATGAGAAGAGAAAATGATTTTGTTTGTGCCAGGGGGAGACCCGGTTCGCACGTTGGAAGGCGGTCCCAATTGGCACCCTATATAGTACACTACTTTTAACCAGGGCCCTATGGCACCCTATTCCCTATATAGTACACTACTTTTAACCAGGGCCCGAAATGTACTATATAGAGAATGGGGTGCCATTTTGGACAGAGATGAGAGCTATTTCTTCAGCGGTAATCATTTCCACTTAAACTTTAATAGCCTTGGGTTTGTTAATTGCAATCTTTGTTCCTAAAAGAGTATAGTTCCTCAAATACTTCCATCTTGTTTCTAATATAATATAGTTCGTCAAATACTTCCATCGTGTTTCTAATAGAGTATAGTTCCTAAAATACTTCCATCTTATTCCGCAGAGAGTATAGTTCCTCAAATACTTCCATATTGTTCCTCAGATAGTATAGTTCCCTCAATACTTCCATCTTGTTTCTAAGAGAGTATAGTTCCCTAAATACTTCCATGTTTCTAAGAGAGTATAGTTCCCTAAATACTTCCATGTTTCTAAGAGAGTATAGTTCCCTAAATACTTCCATGTTTCTAAGAGAGTATAGTTCCCTAAATACTCCCATGTTTCTAAGAGAGTACAGTTCCCTAAATACTGCCATCTTGTTTCTAAGAGAGTATAGTTCTCTAAATACTTCCATGTTTCTAAGAGAGTATAGTTCCCTAAATACTTCCATCTTGTTTCTAAGAGAGTATAGTTCCCTAAATACTTCCATCTTGTTTCTAAGAGAGTATAGTTCCCTAAATACTCCCATGTTTCTAAGAGAGTACAGTTCCCTAAATACTTCCATCGTGTTTCTACGGGAGTATAGTTCCCTAAATACTTCCATGTTGTTTCTAAGAGAGTATAGTTCCCTAAATACTTCCATGTTTCTAAGAGAGTATAGTTCCCTAAATACTTCCATGTTTCTAAGAGAGTATAGTTCCCTAAATACTTCCATCTTGTTTCTAAGAGAGTATAGTTCCCTAAATACTTCCATCTTGTTTCTAAGAGAGTATAGTTCCCTAAATACTTCCATGTTTCTAAGAGAGTATAGTTCCCTAAATACTTCCATCTTGTTTCTAAGAGAGTATAGTTCCCTAAATACTTCCATGTTTCTAAGAGAGTATAGTTCCCTAAATACTTCCATGTTTCTAAGAGAGAAGTAAATCTATATTCCGCCCAAGAGAGTATAGACTAGTTATTAACCTTCAAGTTCCTGTAAATATGGTTCTGTTTGTAGGAGGATATAGATATCATTGTTTAACACAGTGAAAAGCTGCTTTTGTGTTTTGTTGCCAGATGATTCTGCTTTTAAAGATAGACTCAGCAATATGACATCATTCGTCACCTCATTATGCACAGTAGGACGACTTCCTGCTTACAGGAACGGCTAAATGCAAATCTACTGGGGTGCCACTTTGGACGGAGACGAGAACTATTTCTTTAGCTGTAATCATTTCCCTCTTCAACATTAATAGCCTTGCTTTTGTTGATTCATACCTTTCTTTTTTGGTATGCAAGCTGCACGCTAATGACCAGCCAGAGAAAGTCAGAGTCAGAGTGAAATCCCCTGTAATAGAATGGTGTTGGTTGTAGTGTGGTAACCGAGGATCGATTCTCAGTTTTTTTTTGCCATTTAGCCAAACTCATGCAGCACAGTCCCTCCGAGGTAGACAAGCTTTCACAAATGCAGCTGTTGAAAACGAGGCCAGCAAACTTAATCCGTTAACCAATAACAAATCAAATCAAATTTTATTTGTCACATGCACCGAATACAACAGGTGTGGTAGACCTTAGAGTGAAATGCTTACAAGCCCTTAACCAACAATGCCGTTTTAAGAAAATTGATTTAAGAACAAGTCTTATGTGTTATTGTTATTTTGAGTAATATAATGGAATCGAGGCAAATCTGTTGTCTCTATTGCAAAACAGTACTGTCAAGGTACCATTGTAACACAATGAATAATGCAATCATTGTGTCGTCTTCTAATATGAAGTTATTTTAGTCTCAAATATTTTGAAGTACAGTATTAAAATGTGAGTTTGGTATAGTCTTACACACTAAAGTATTGACAGACAGTTAACACCGTCAGCTAGAGGATTTATTTGGTGAAGAACACAGCATTACTAAATCTGTGAACCACCTTAGCTGTGTGCCGAATGGCACCCTACACAATGTAATACTTCTACCCAGGGTTCATAGGGAATGGGTGCCATTCGGGAACACAGCCTGTGACAGTTGACCCCGGAAGTGCTTTTGGCGGGAAGATGCAGTACACTGATGGGATTGCTCTTAGCATCGTTATGACGACTAATTGATACTAATTGATAGACATTCTGTGGACAGGAAATTAAGTCAATTATAAAGGGGAGCTAACACATGTACAGCAGACCAGGCCACTGTTAAATGACTGGTAATCACCGTGCTGTAAATCAATTAGGTAGTCACCGTGCTGTAAATCAATTAGGTAATCACCATGCTGTAAATCAATCAGGTAATCACCATGCTGTAAATCTATCAGGTAATCACCGTGCTGTAAATCAATCAGGTAATCACCGTGCTGTAAATCAGTCAGGTAATTACCATAATGTAAATCAATCAGGTAATCACCATGCTGTAAATCAATCAGGTAATCACCATGCTGTAAATCTATCAGGTAATCACCGTGCTGTAAATCAATCAGGTAATCACCGTGCTGTAAATCAATCAGGTAATCACCGTGCTGCAAATCAATCAGGTAATCACCGGGCTGTAAATCAATCAGGTAATCACCGTGCTGTAAATCAATCAGGTAATCACCGTGCTGCAAATCAATCAGGTAATCACTGTGCTGTAAATCAATCAGGTAATCACCGTGCTGCAAATCAATCAGGTAATCACCGTGCTGCAAATCAATCAGGTAATCACCGTGCTGTAAATCAATCAGGTAATCACTGTGCTGTAAATCAATCAGGTAATCACTGTGCTGTAAATCAATCAGGTAATCACTGTGCTGTAAATCAATCAGGTAATCACTGTGCTGTAAATCAATCAGGTAATCACTGTGCTGTAAATCAATCAGGTAATCACGTGCTGTAAATCAATCAGGTAATCACCGTGCTGTAAATCAATCAGGTAATCACCGTGCTGTAAATCAATCAGGTAATCACCGTGCTGTAAATCAATCAGGTAATCACCATAATGTAAATCAATCAGGTAATCACCATGCTGTAAATCAATCAGGTAATCACCATAATGTAAATCAATCAGGTAATCACTGTGCTGTAAATCAATCAGGTAATCACCATAATGTAAATCAATCAGGTAATCACCATGCTGTAAATCAATCAGGTAATCACCATAATGTAAATCAATCAGGTAATCACCGTGCTGTAAATCAATCAGGTAATCACCATAATGTAAATCAATCAGGTAATCACCATGCTGTAAATCAATCAGACATAGAGCAAACAGTGAAGACCTGATTGATGACATCTATATCCTCCAACAAACAGGAGGAGAACCATATCTGGAGGAACTTGAAGGTTAATAACTAGTCTATACTCTCTTGGGCGGAATATAGATTTACGTCTCTCATAGAAACATGGAAGTATTTAGGGAACTATACTCCCTTAGAAACATGGAAGTATTTAGAGAACTATACTCTCTTAGAAACATGGAAGTATTTAGAGAACTATACTCTCTTAGAAACATGGAAGTATTTAGGGAACTATACTCTCTTAGAAACATGGGAGTATTTAGGGAACTATACTCTCTTAGAAACATGGAAGTATTTAGGGAACTATACTCTCTTAGAAACATGGGAGTATTTAGGGAACTATACTCTCTTAGAAACATGGAAGTATTTAGGGAACTATACTCTCTTAGAAACATGGAAGTATTTAGGGAACTATACTCCCTTAGAAACAAGATGGAAGTATTTAGGGAACTATACTCTCTTAGGAGCAAGATGGAAGTATTTAGGGAACTATACTCTCTTAGAAACATGGACGTATTTAGGGAACTATACTCTCTTAGAAACAAGATGGAAGTATTTAGGGAACTATACTCTCTTAGGAACAAGATGGAAGTATTTAGGGAACTATACTCGCTTAGAAACATGGACGTATTTAGGGAACTATACTCCATGAGGATCAAGATGGACGTGTTTTGAGGAATTATACTCTCTGAGGAACAAGATGGCAGTATTTAGGGGAACAATACTCTCTTAGGAACAAGATGGAAGTATTTGAGGCACTTGAACGTGTTATCGTGCAGGTATAAACTTGACTCCCAACCGTTCTGTTCCACATGTGGCTGCCTCACCGCTGCTGGGCTGGTTTTCTAAGCAGGTGTTAGCTCTGTAACGGGGAGGAGAATAGAGGCAGAGCAGAGTGGAGGCGAAGAAAGGCTGAGGTTGGGGGAAAATGTGATCAGTGTGTGCTTTGTGTTGGCCCGCTGCTCCCAGCTGTTTTAGTGATATTGCCACTGACTGAACAAACCAGTCCGGACTGGACCTCCGAACTGACCGACGGCTTGTTTATTCATCTCTCTCTTCTCCTCTCTCGTTCAAATGAAAGCCACAAGATGTTCTGAAGCTGTAGTCATCTGTTCTGTAGCTTGTAGGCTATAATTCATTCATGGATGGGTTGTCGGTTCTTTTTCTGTTAGTAGTTGGTTGTCTGTATGTTAGTGTATGCGCAGGTTAGCACATTCCCTAAAGCAGGAGAGTCCTGACTATGGAATCACTATGGAACTCTCCACAGGACATTCAGTCTACAATGGTATCTAAAAAACTGGGATAGATGGATCTTTCACCACTTTACAAGCACTTCTACTCCTCTCTGCTCCCCCTCTCCTCTCCTCTCGTCTCTGATCCTCTCCTCTCTTTGCTCCTCTCTTCTCCCACTCTCCTCTCCTCTTCTCTCCTCTCCTCTTCTCCCACTCTCCTCTCCTCTTCTCTCCTCTCTTCTCCTCTCCTCTCTTTGCTCCTCTCTTCTCCCACTCTCCTCTCCTCTTCTCTCTTCTCCTCTCCTCTCTGCTCATCTCTGCTCCCCCTCTCCTCTCTTTGCTCCGTCTCTTCTCCCACTCTCCTCTCCTCTTCTCTCCTCTCTTCTCCTCTCCTCTCTTCTCCTCTCTTCTCTGCTCCTCTCCTCTCTCCAAAGACCGCAGTAGTACGGTGAGGTAACAGAGAGTCTAACAGACCGCAGTAGTACTGTGAGGTAACAGACTGTCTAACAGACCCCAGTAGTACTGTGAGGTGACAGACTGACTAACAGACCCCAGTAGTACTGTGAGGTAACAGACTAACAGACCCCAGTAGTACTGTGAGGTAAGAGACTGTCTAACAGACCCCAGTAGTACTGTGAGGTAACAGACTGTCTAACAGACCCCAGTAGTACTGTGAGGTAACAGACTAGCAGACCCCAGTAGTACTGTGAGGTAACAGACTGACTAACAGACCCCAGTAGTACTGTGAGGTAACAGACTAACAGACCCCAGTAGTACTGTGAGGTAACAGACTGACTAACAGACCCCAGTAGTACTGTGAGGTAACAGACTGACTAACAGACCCCAGTAGTACTGTGAGGTAACAGACTGTCTAACAGACCCCAGTAGTACTGTGAGGTAACAGACTAACAGACCCCAGTAGTACTGTGAGGTAACAGACTAACAGACCCCAGTAGTACTGTGAGGTAACAGAGAGTCTAACAGACCCCAGTAGTACTGTGAGGTAACAGACTAACAGACCCCAGTAGTACTGTGAGGTAACAGAGAGTCTAACAGACCCCAGTAGTACTGTGAGGTAACAGACTAACAGACCCCAGTAGTACTGTGAGGTAACAGGCTAACAGACCCCAGTAGTACTGTGAGGTAACAGTCTAACAGACCCCAGTAGTACTGTGAGGTAACAGACTGTCTAACAGACCCCAGTAGTACTGTGAGGTAACAGACTGTCTAACAGACCCCAGTAGTACTGTGAGGTGACAGACTGTCTAACAGACCCCAGTAGTACTGTGAGGTAACAGACTAACAGACCCCAGTAGTACTGTGAGGTAACAGACTGTCTAACAGACCCCAGTAGTACTGTGAGGTAACAGACTAACAGACCCCAGTAGTACTGTGAGGTAACAGACTAACAGACCCCAGTAGTACTGTGAGGTAACAGACTGTCTAACAGACCCCAGTAGTACTGTGAGGTAACAGACTGTCTAACAGACCCCAGTAGTACTGTGAGGTAACAGACTGTCTAACAGACCCCAGTAGTACTGTGAGGTAACAGACTAACAGACCCCAGTAGTACTGTGAGGTAACAGACTGTCTAACAGACCCCAGTAGTACTGTGAGGTAACAGACTGACTAACAGACCCCATTAGTACTGTGAGGTAACAGACTGTCTAACAGACCCCAGTAGTACTGTGAGGTAACAGACTGTCTAACAGACCCCAGTTGTACTGTGAGGTAACAGACTAACAGACCCCAGTAGTACTGTGAGGTAACAGACTGTCTAACAGACCCCAGTAGTACTGTGAGGTGACATACTAAATACTGCCATCTTGTTCCTAAGAGAGTATAGTTCCCTAAATACTTCCATGTAGGAGGAAAGGAGTTTTAGTTACTGGGTCTGCGTATTAAAGGGCACCTTATACCCCACACTACCAGATCCCCATAGGGCCCTGGTCTAAAGTAGTGCACTATATAGGGAATAGGGTGCATTTTTGGACTGAACCACTGACTGCTGGGAAGAAGCAGGCAGCATTAATATTCCATCTACACATGGCATCTGTCTGCTCACAATCATGGAAAATAAATGGTTTTCTCACTCCACTCGGCTCCTTGCTCCCACAAAGACTGAGTTTGATGAAATCTGGGGGAAATCTGGAAGATATTAAAGTCAAGATTATTAGATTTTTGTTCTTTCTATTCGTTGTGCAGTTTTGGTGGAATCATTAATCTGTCGATCTGGGCTTTTTTTTGTCTCTTTCTGAGCTTTTTTTGTGTTTTCGTGTTCCCAGTTCAGATCAAAAGCACAGTATTTGGATCCGTTTTTGTTGTGCTCAGTACAAGCTGGGTGTTTGGATAATGGTGTCGGGTTAGGGTTGGTGTTAGGAGTTAGGGTTGGTGTCAGGGTTGGTATCAGGGGTTAGGGTTGGTGTCAGGGGTTAGGGTTGGTGTCAAGTTAGGGTTGGTGTTAGGTTAGGGTTGGTGTTAGATTAGGGTTGGTGTCAGGTTAGGGTTGGTGTCAGGGTTGGTGTCAGAGTTGGTGTCAGGGGTTAGGGTTGGTGTCAGGGTTGGTGTCAGGTTAGGGTTGGTGTCAGGTTAGAGTTGGTGTCAGTGGTTAGGGTTGGTGTCAGGGTTGGTATCAGGGGTTAGGGTTGGTGTCAGTAGTTAGGTTTGGTGTCAGGGCTTAGGGTTGGTGTCAGGATTTAAGGGTTGGTGTCAGGGGTTAGGGTTGGTGTCAGGGGTTAAGGGTTGGTGTCAGGGGTTAAGGGTTGGTGTCAGGGGTTAAGGGTTGGTGTCAGGGGTTAAGGGTTGGTGTCATGAGTTAAGGGTTGGTGTCAGGGGTTTTGGGTTGGTGTCAGGTGTTAGGGTTGGTGTCAGGTGTTAGGGTTGGTGTCAGGGCTTAGGGTTGGTGTCAGGTGTTAGGGTTGGTGTCAGGGTTAGGGTTGGTGTCAGAGGTTAGGGTTGGTGTCAGGAGTTAGGGTTGGTGCCAGGGCTTAGGGTTGGTGTCAGGGGTTAGGGTTGGTGTCAGGGGTTAGGGTTGGTGTCAGGGGTTAGGGTTGGTGTCAGGGGTTAGGGTTGGTGTCAGGTATAGGGTTGGTGTCAGGGGTTAGGGGTTAGGGTTGGTGTCAGAGGTTAGGGTTGGTGTCAGGGGTTAGGGTTGGTGTCAGAGGTTAGGGTTGGTTATGGTGTCAGGGGGTATGGTTGGTGTCAGGGGGTATGGTTGGTGTCAGGGGTTAGGGTTGGTGTCAGGGGTTAGGGTTGGTCTCAGGTTAGGGTTGGGGTTAGGGTTGGTGTCAGGGGTTAGGGTTGGTGTCAAGTTAGGGTTGGTGTCAGGGGTTATGGTTGGTGTCAGGGTTGGTGTCAGAGGTTAGGGTTGGTGTCAGGGGTTATGGTTGGTGTTAGGGTTGGTGTCAGGGGTTAGGGTTGGTGTCAGGGATGAGGGTTGGTGTCAGGGGTTAGGGTTGGTGTCAGGGGTTAGGGTTGGTGTCAGGGGTTAGGGTTGGTGTCAGGTGTTATGGTTGGTGTCATGTTAGGGTTGGTGTCAGGGGTTAGGGTTGGTATCAGGGGTTAGGGTTGGTGTCAGGGATTAGGGTTGGTGTCAGGGGTTAGGGTTGGTGTCAGGTGTTATGGTTGGTGTCATGTTAGGGTTGGTGTCAGGGGTTAGGGTTGGTGTCAGGGGTTAGGGTTGGTGTCAGGTGTTATGGTTGGTGTCATGTTAGGGTTGGTGTCAGGGGTTAGGGTTGGTATCAGGGGTTAGGGTTGGTGTCAGGGATTAGGGTTGGTGTCAGGAGTTAGTGTTGGTGTCAGGAGTTAGTGTTGGTGTCAGGAATGCCTTGGCAACCAACCTGAGTCAGTGGAGGTTGGAGGTCTGGATGTATATAGACTCTCCTCTTCTCGAGTTTTATTTTACCTTTTTATTTAACTAAGTAAGTCAGTTAAGAACAAATTCTTATTTTAAGTGTACTTAAATATTAAACCACAAACAGATCTGGAACCAGTCAACAGGTGTGACATTACATTTCTGTTACAACAGTTGGCAGTGACACCAACAGATCTGGGACCAGTCAACAGGTGTGACATTACAATTCTGTTACAACAGTTGGCTGTGACACCAACAGATCTGGGACCAGTCTACAGGTGTGACATTACATTTCTGTTACAACAGTTGGCTGTGACACCAACAGATCTGGGACCAGTCTACAGGTGTGACATTACATTTCTGTTACAACAGTTGGCTGTGACACCAACAGATCTGGGACCAGTCTACAGGTGTGACATTACATTTCTGTTACAACAGTTGGCAGTGACACCAACAGATCTGGGACCAGTCTACAGGTGTGACATTACATTTCTGTTACAACAGTTGGCTGTGACACCAACAGATCTGGGACCAGTCAACAGGTGTGACATTACATTTCTGTTACAACAGTTGGCTATTTTTTTTTTTACCCCTTTTTCTTCCCAATTGGTAGTTCCAGTCTTGTCTCATCGCTGCAACTCCCGTACGGCCTCGGGAGAGGCGAAGGTCGAGAGCCGTGCGTCCTCTGAAACACAACCCAGCCAAGCTGTACTGCTTCTAATAAGGGGGTCGTGAGAGTTGATTGGACAAAATAAAGGAGGTCGGGACTTCTGGGGTAGTCTTACAACCTGTAAGAGCTCAGCTCAGTGTGATGTCCTGAATGACTAGTACACTAGAGACATTAGAATGAAGACACCACGTACTGAGCTGTTAAGGCACTTTTGCAGACAGAAAATGTCACCCATGTTCAACCCTTTGCTACAATCCTCATTTTGTGTGTGGCTCTATTTGGTTTCCAGTGAATGTAATAGAGGAGGTTTGGTTAAATAGAGGAGGTTTGGTTAAATAGAGGAGGTTAAGTTCAATAGAGGAGGTTTGGTTAAATAGAGGAGGTTTGGTTAAATAGAGGTGGTTTTGTTCAATAGAGGAGGTTTGGTTAAATAGAGGCGGTTTGGTTAAATAGAGGTGGTTTTGTTCAATAGAGGTGGTTTTGTTCAATAGAGGAGGTTTGGTTCAATAGAGGAGGTTAGATTCAATAGGGGAGGTTTGGTTAAATAGAGGTGGTTTTGTTCAATAGAGGGGGTTTTGTTCAATAGAGGTGGTTTGGTTCAATAGAGGAGGTTTGGTTCAATAGAGGAGGTTTGGTTCAATAGAGGAGGTTTGGTTAAATAGAGGCGGTTAGGTTAAATAGAGGAGGTTTGGTTAAATAGAGGAGGTTTGGTTAAATAGAGGAGGTTTGGTTAAATAGAGGAGGTTAGGTTCAATAGAGGAGGTTTGGTTCAATAGAGGATGTTAGGTTAAATAGAGGAGGTTTGGTTAAATAGAGGAGGTTTGGTTCAATAGAGGAGGTTAGGTTCAATAGAGGAGGTTTGGTTCAATAGAGGAGGTTTGGTTCAATAGAGGAGGTTTGGTTAAATAGATGAGTTTTTGTTCAATAGAGGAGGTTTTGTTCAATAGAGGCGGTTAGGTTAAATAGAGGAGGTTTGGTTCAATAGAGGAGGTTTGGTTCAATAGAGGAGGTTAGGTTCAATAGAGGAGGTTAGGTTCAATAGAGGAGGTTTGGTTAAATAGAGGAGGTTTTGTTCAATAGAGGAGGTTTGGTTCAATAGAGGTGGTTTGGTTAAATAGAGGTGGTTTTGTTCAATAGAGGGGGTTTTGTTCAATAGAGGGGGTTTTGTTCAATAGAGGCGGTTAGGTTAAATAGAGGAGGTTTGGTTCAATAGAGGAGGTTTGGTTCAATAGAGGAGGTTAGGTTCAATAGAGGAGGTTAGGTTCAATAGAGGAGGTTAGGTTCAATAGAGGAGGTTAGGTTCAATAGAGGAGGTTAGGTTCAATAGAGGCGGTTAGGTTAAATAGAGGAGGTACGTGCACTTGAGCGTGTGTATTTTCCTGTGACCCAGGTTTCAGTCAGTCGCCTCCCTGGGGCCTGTTTCCCATCATGCTTCTAACTATATATTATTCTCATCCAGGTGTATTTAGCTTGGCACCCCACCTGGACCCAAAGTCAGCCAAGCAGCGAGGAATGGAAACAGTCAGAGGTCCCCGATGACAACCATAATGTCTGACCGTTCACGTTTCAGTCATTTAGCAGACGCTCTTTTCCAGAGCGACTTAGAGTAGTGAGAGCATACATTGTCGTACTCCGTTGTAGGGAATCGAACCCACAACCCTGAAGTACCACGAAGGAAAAAAATTATATTTTCAAAATACGAACCAGTAGTTTTGTTATTATTCTTAATGTATTTGAATGGTGATGAAATGCCAAAAGGAATCTGGGGATAAAAGCTGTCTCTAACTCTCTCATACAGACTGA